>NW_028133807.1:0-40553 GCF_964662115.1 Mustela nivalis | reverse complement strand
AAAAATCAATCATATATGCTTTCATGTTGCATGATTACTGCCCTTGGAACAACCCAAGTCAGAGACAGGAAAAATTAATATTGGTCTACCAAATATCACTAGAGTTTCCTATTTTAAGAATAATAGGAGCCTTGTTAAATGTCAATTACCCTGTAATTAAAATAATAATAATAATGGCAGACAGATTTCTCACTATTGGAGAAGGGGATTACAGATATGGAAGGGAAAAAGCTAAAATTAACCCTGAAGTTTGGGTTTGACTGGAAGTGGAGATATTAGTGTAAACTCATAGTTTTTAATGTATATAGATATAGGATAAATATAGATGTATATTATATGTGTGTGTGTGTGTGTGTGTGTGTGTATACACCGAGAAGGCATGGGGGTAATAATACTCCAGTAACAATGAACACACTTAGCACTCTTAGCACCCATATATTGGCTTCTCAATACTGTACTCCAGCAAACAGAACCAGGATATCTTAGAGAAATGGCTGATTCTAGGACTGGTGCCGGGAAAATACCAGATGGTCTTGACATATGGTGCTAAATAAGAAAATAAAAAAATGTTCAAAGAATGATAGAGATATGTCAAAAGTACCCAGAAGTTAGTCTTAGGGGTTTCCACTATCTAATCCTGTGACAATAGGAACATCAAAATAAATATTGATAATAACAGACTATAATCCTCTAAATAAGATAGAAAACCATGAGCCCATATGAATAGAAATGAATAAAGAATGAAAAGTTTGATGAATAAAAAGACATATACATAACTTCAAAGAACCCACCACAAAATAGTAATCACAAAGAAAAAAGTATAAAAGTCTGGCACACAACACCTTAATCAGTGATTAAACTGAGCATTATCAGTAGTAGGATTGATATTGATAAATATTGATAAGTTGATAGGACAAAATCAGAAATTAGCCTTACTTGTGTGCTACTCCTACCAAAGGCTTAAAGTCTAAAACTAAATATATGGGAACATCAAACAAATCCAAACTGAAAGATATGCTATAAAATTAATAGTTTCTAATATTAAGAATTTATGGCCATCAAGCATCAGCTGAGGAACTCTCCCAAACTAAAAGAGACTATTTTTCATTACAAAACTTTTAAATATTATTTTACCATGTGCATTACTTCCTATTCAAAAGTTTATCCATTAAAAATTTTAAGCAAACAAATACAATTTGATAACTAAAGAGTTTGCCCCAGAAATTACATTTCTAGTTATATACTCTAGAGAATGACTTGAAAACATTCACACGGAAGCATATACAAAGGTGTTCATGGGAGCATTGTTTATAATAATGAAAAATAGGAAACAAATGTGCAGCAATACAAAAAAATAAACCGTTGATTATCCATTTAAAGAAATACTATGCAGCAGTTAAAAGGAATGAGGTAAATCTACATGCACTATTATATGTAGATTGACAAGATATCTGTTGAATTAAAAAAAATGCTCCTGAGCAATGTCCATAATATGACACCTTTTTAAGTGAAATAAACAACTATTCATATTTTAGGTCTATGCATAGCACAGAATGTATACCAGCCTGATGACAGTGATAGTGCTTACCTCCTAGGAATGGGTGATCTGTAGGAGTCTTTAAGCTTATGGATACTGTTTTAATTTTTTTTTATTTTCTTTAAATACTGTTTCAATTTTTTAATTTAGATAATTTAATCACACATTACTTACATTTTTAAAAATAATTAAAAGAAATAATTTAAAATAAAACTGACCTAAAGTAGCTTGCATTCTATTTTGGGAATATATTGAAAAATGATAAGTCTAGTGCTTCTCTTCTGTCAAGCATACTTTTCCATCCAATTCACTTGATCTTTCAAATACTATATTCTCACTTCGTGTTATCTCATGGAGCAATCAACCCAATGCCATTCTGATCATAGAGGTGGGTCCACAACCTTGTCTGGCCCATCAATACCTCTATCCCTATGACCAAATTTTTGGTTCAGGAATTAGCAAATATTCATATCAGTATTAATTTTTTTTAATTTAAGCTACTTTGGGTTAGATTTCTACCCACTTGTATCCAAGTATTTCTGGCAAATATAGAGAGACATACATTTAAACAAATATAGTCAACAGAATAAAACAAGTAAAAGAGAAACAATAAAAAAAAAGACAGACACTATATGAAGTAGCATATTATTTAAGATAGACTATTTTATGTTAAAGATACATATGATGAACCATAAATTTACCACAAAAAAACACAGAGCTAATAAGACTGAATAATAAATGATAAACAAAATATTCAATACAAATAAGGAATGAAATATATGAAAGAATTACAAATGACACAAAGAACAAAGAACAAATAGCAAAAAAAAAAAGATTCAAACCCAACTAAATCAATAATCACATTATACATAAACAGCCTACATTAGTTTTCTATTGCTGCCATAACAAATTACCACAAACTTAGTGTCTTGAAACAATACAAATTAATTCTCTTACAGTTATGAACAACAGAAATCTGGTACAAGTCTCATCAGGCTAAAACCGAGATCTGCAAGATGTATTCCTTCCTGGAGACTCTCTGAAACTGTTTCCTTGCTAATTCAAGTTGTTTAAAGAATTAAGACTCCTACAATTACAGGGGAAAAAAAAGACTATTTCTTTTCTATCAGCTGAGGGCTGTTATTGCTTCTAATAATTACCTGAAAGCTTTAGCTCATGGTTGCCTTCCCCCATTTCCAAAGCCGGCAATAGAGGATCAAAGACTCTCAAATTTTGAATTTCTCTTGCCTCTCCTCCTGTCTTCAAATCAACCTGATTTCTGCTGGGAAAAGTTCTCAGATATTAAGGACTCACACTGGACCCACATGGCATTCCAAGATATACCCATTTTAAGACAGCTGATAAACAATCTTAATTCCATCTGAAAACTTAATTACCTTATATCATATAAGGTAACATATTCATAGGTTCCAGGGATTAGGACATGATCATCTCTTGGGGGCCACTATTCCACCTACCACCAGTTTAAACATTCACTAAAAGACAGAAACTTGGGGTGCCTGGGGATCAGTCAGTTGGGTGTCCAACTCTTAATTTCAGATAGGGTCATGGTCTCAGGACTGCAGGATCAAACCCTGCATCAGGCTCTGCACTGGGCTGGGAGCCTGCTTAAGATTCTCTCTCTCCCTCTCCCTCTGCCCCTTCCTCCACCTCTCTCCTCCTCTCTTTAAAAAAAAAAAAATCAAAACTAACACACTTCAAATATTAAGAAACACTCTAAATTTGTTTAAAAAAAAAAAACAAAAAGATAAATGATCCTAATCAAAACAAAGCTGGGAAGAGAAGAGTGATGCAAAACAGTAGACTAGGACTCCAGGAGGCTTTGAAAAGTTCTCCCATACACCAGAGAATCTAGAAGCCACAGACATATACACGATAGGACAATGTACTGAAAAGACCTGAGAGAACACTACTCTTTCACCAGTAGCTAATCTTTAGGCTCAGCAAAAACAAGAAGGGAGTGCTCCAGCACACAGCCAATCTGCAAAGATCTAGAGTCTCTTCTTTCCTCTTTTTTTCTTTTCTCCCCAGTCATTTAAGAAAATCTCTGACAAACCACTACCTGAGCACTAAGCTAAAAAACAGACTTCACCCACACACAACAAAGAATAGTCTGAAAACTGACATACTTAATAACAAGGTTTCAAAATATATAAAGAAAGAAACACCACTTCAAGGAGAAATAGATAAATCCACAATTACAGTCAAAGATTTCAATAGCCTTCTCTAAGTAAGTGACTGAAAAGACAAACAAAAAATCAGTTTGGACATAGAATACTTGAACACACTGTCAATCAATTTGACATAATTAACGTTCATACAATACTCCACACAAGAGAAAAATGTACAAGATTAACCAAGACAAAACACGTTCTGTATTGAGACATAAATAAATCACACACACACACACACACACACACACATTACCAAATAAATTTAAACTCTTCAAATTGGAAAAAGTATGTACTTCTACCACAGGGAATTTTTTTAAATCAGTATCAGAAAAATCTGTGAAAAATCCACCAAATATTTGGAAATTAAATAAAAACTTCTAAATAACCCATGGACCAAAGAATAAATCAAAAGGGAAATTAAAAATACTTTGAACAGAATGAAAACAAAACATAACACACTGAAATTTCCAAGATGTACTTAAAGCAGTATTAAGAGAAAAATTCATAGCACTAGATGTCTTTATAAGAGAAGTCTCAAACCAGTGACCTTCGGTTCTATCTTAAGCAACTACAAAAAAGAAGTGCAAATTAAACCCAAAGTAGGGGGGCGCCTGGGTGGCTCAGTGGGTTAAGCCGCTGCCTTCGGCTCAGGTCATGATCTCAGAGTCCTGGGATCGAGTCCCGCATCGGGCTCTCTGCTCAGCGGAGAGCCTGCTTCCCTCTCTCTCTCTGCCTGCCTCTCCATCTACTTGTGATTTCTCTCTGTCAAATAAATAAATAAAATCTTAAAAAAAAAAAAAAAACCCAAAGTAGGTTAAAAAAAAAAAAAAAGAATGAAAGAAATAATAAAAGCCAGAGAAGAAATCCACGAAATAGAAAACACATAACAAAAAAAGTGGAGAAAAATCAACTAAACCAAAAGCTAGTTCTCTGAAAAGATTTTTAAAAATTTAATAAAGCTCCAGCCAATATAGCTGGAGAAAGAAGTTGCAAAACTGGAAAGGGAGAAAACTAGGATGAACCCTGTGGTGTTAGATTATAACTAGAAGTATTGGTGTGAACTCACAACTTTCAACACATGTAGAGACGAGAAAAATAAATTAGTATTTAAATGTGTGAAAGTGTGTGTGTCTGCATATATATACATATTCCTTAACTCTATTTATTGAGACAGTCAACAAACAGCAACATCCTAATAATAATGAACACATCTAGCAAACTGACGTTGGCTTCTGAATACCATTTTCCATTAAAGAAATCAAGAACTGAAGGATTATGCAAGGAAAAGTATACAATCAGCTTGAAACATCTTTTGTGTCAGAAAGTAAAAAATGCTTGAGATAAATCAAAAGAATACAACAGTCAGACTGAGGTAATCAGCTAAAACTGACAATTTGGGCACCAAAATAAATGAACAGTAGCAGACTGAATTGAATCAACTAGAAACCAATAGTCTGTATTGATATAAGTAGCACAGAAATTAATTAATTGATTGATGTGGAATGAGACACTTTGTTTTGGAATGGGGTATTTAATGGGGTATTTAATGAGAGTTTTGACTCAGGAGAATGGGAACATCTATTACTAATATAACTAAAATTAATTACCAAAATATAGCTCATGACCTGAAGGATCTTATAATCTCTTTGGGGAACGTACTATACTGTGAGAGTTCTAGGATTTCTCTGCGCAACATATTTTTCCAGCTTCTCCACGAAGTAACTGACTAGCTACAATAGAGAAGAATGTAAAGTGGCTCTTGTGTTTCTTGCTTGGATTTTCAGGTGCTACTGAAACTGGAACTGTATGGGGAAGGGAAGGTTAGAGATAAAGGAAGACAACAGGTTCAGTCTGTAAGATCTGATAAAGGAGGTTCAGCAAGCATTTGGTTTCACTGGCTTGACACTCAGAGGACAGTCTACTGCTGAATCAGCTAACCACATGAGGACACAGCTCATCTAAGGAAGCAGGAGAAAGAAAAAAGCATTTGGCCTAGGGCAGAATCCAGGGTTACTCGGACATAGGAAAAGCTTGACGCTGTTTGGAACAGGAGGGTTTATAAATAAGTACAATTATGACCAAACATGGCAAGCCAAAATAGTAAAATTTCAGAAGTTAGAAACTAACAAAATGTCAACAAAAAGCAGTTGAATATTCTACCACTTAAAAGAATGTTATCATAAAAACGTTATGAACGTTTATAATGACTTAAAAATGCTTATGATAGTGTTTTTCAGTTAAAATATATATTATTTAAGCAGTATTAAAAGTAGACATAGTGGGGCACCTGGATGGCTCAGTGGGTTAACGCTTCTGCCTTCCCCTTGGGTCATGATCCCAGGGTCCTGGGACGGAGCCCCACGTCCAGCTCTCTGCTTAGCAGGGAGCCTGCTTCCATTCCTCTCTCTCTCTGCCTGCTCTCTGCCTGCTTGTGATCTCTGTCAAATAAATATATTAATTTTTTTTAAAGTAGACATAATAAAATCTCAAAGAAGATGCACCAGAAAGTTAACAGTAATTGTTTTGAAGGTGGGAATCTACGAGGTTTATTTTAGCTTCACCTGTCTTTCAAATTCACATTTAATACTTTCTAATAGTAGAATTAGTCACAATTGGGATTCTCTTCCACCTCTTACAATGATAATCATGGTGACACTTCCTAACACAGAACCAGGACACAAAGTGGCATGAATGCATCAATGCCCGCAATGTAAGACAATTACCTGAGTGTTTCTAATCAAAGACTCGTAGTCCCGCCTGCTGGAGAGGTGCGCGTCCTGCTATCCTGGTTCAGGCAAGGCGTGACAAAGGGCTCTGCCTCTAGCCTGTCCATAATGCCTCGATGACCTATACCTGAGGCTCCCACAAACCATTCCTACTGAACTCACCGCTAGGTCCCCGTGGTTGAAGCTCTTGTTGGCTTGTTTGAAAACTGGCGAACTGCGAACATCCTTCCAGTTCCGGGTTCTGCAGCGAATCAGAAATGATGACTGTTAATTGAGTGTCTGAACTCACATCTTGACGTCTCACTGTCCCGACCAGTGCAGGCACTTGCAAGGCACTAGGCTCTCCGGGGGCCGGAAGTCCACGAGGTCACCACAGGCGCCCCAAACCCTTCAGTAACATCAACCCTTAACACGACTCTAAATGTTTCACTTCATTCCACGTCCCAGGGCCACCCCTGTCAGATATTATTATCTCTGCAAACAATAGATGAGATCTGAGCCAGGCTTCTTGTACAAGGGCAGGCAGCTGGTACAAGGTGAAGTCTTAACAGGGGTCCATATCGCCGCCCTATTCATTACTAGGATCACCTCAGCAAGTTCCATCCAGTGACCTCCGCAAAGGGCGCTCGCGTGGCTCGCTGAGGCACGTTCTCGGAGACCGTTAGGCATGGAGCGGCCTCTAGAGCCAACAGCCAGGATGGAAAAGGCCAACTGTGGGAAGGGTCCTTCTGGGCAGAAGGGTAGGTCGTTCGGACACCCAGAAGTTCTCCGTCAAAATCTGACTTTGGGGCAAATCAAAACTCGATTTTCAGAAGTGATGGAGACAGGATGCAGAAGACCGAGGTGAAATGCTTAACAGTCAGACAGTACAGCACCGCCGCCATGAAAAAGCCAAACACCACAGCCTCCTCAGCCCCGCACCTAGATGGGCTCACTCTGGACATGGTCCGCCCCCGCGTATGCGTTGCCCTGAACGTTATCCCGCGCTGGCACGGTTTGCCCTGGATATAGTCACCACCCCAAGTGTGGCTCGACCTCCACATTGCCCTGCGCCTACCTGGACGTGTCCCGCCCCTGAGCGTGGCTCACCCTGGGGTAATACCGCCACTGGGTGTGGCTTTCCCGAGACGAAGCCCGCCCCTGGATGCAGTCCCCTTCAGGACGCGAACCGCCGCAGGGTGTGGCGTACGTAGCCTGTACGTAGCCACACCCCCAGGTGCGACTTGCCCTGTGCGTGGCTCCGCCCCCAGAGCAGGCTGGTCAGAACCTCTCCTTAGAAATCCCTTCTGCTACTGGCTCTTCTGTCTGGGAGTTTCTGAACTCTGCTGGCGTGCCAGACTGTATTGAGGTAAATATGTTCTCAGTTTTTGAGAAAAGTAGACGATAAAGCCAAATATTCCAGCAGTGGAAAAAAGTGCTGTAATTTGGGAAGCAAGGACAGATCCCCGAGGAAAACCTTTCAGTATAATAGGAAGGAAAGAGAAAAGAGGGATAGATGTTCACGTGTTGATATTGTTACTCTTTTGAAGTCTTTTGATGATGAAAAGTTCTGGTGACCTTTTATTCCCCTGCCGTGGTCCAGCACATCCGCTCAACGAATGAGGTGACGAGAAATTCTAGAAAAGTGAAATCATTTTGAACGCTTAGGTAAGAGAATTGACTAAAGAACAATCATATGAGGTCGGCCAAGACAGGGAGCTTTGTTTCCTTCACTGGTGTGCCCCTAATGCTTCGAAGAATGCCTAGTGTACATTAAACACTGAAGGAACTAATGGGTTGTTTTCACGGATTGTTGAAGCTAATACTATACAACATTTATGGTGGCATCAACACAATTACTTGTGTTGATTTTATCCTACATGAATCACCCCTTTATTAGAATACAGGTCTAAAAAAGACACAACTGCCTTTTGCCTGGCCTGACAGATGAAAGGCGAATGAAAAGCTGTCAGAAGTAGAGCTCTTAGATGGAGAGGAGCAGGGAGCTGGGGGAATTGGAGGGGGAGACAAACCATGAGACACTGTGGACTCTGAGGAACTAACAGAGGGTTTTGGAGGGGAAGGCGGTGGGAGGTTGGGTGAGGCTGGTGGTGGGTATTATGGAGGGCACGTATTGCATGGAGCACTGGGTGTGGTGCATAAACAAAGAATTTTGTAACACTGAAAAATTTAAAAAATGAATAAAAATTTAAAGAAAAAATAGAGTTCTTTAGGTTTGGAATTAAGTGACGAACAATGAAGTTTTCCTTGGAGAGTGAGGAAATGAGACAAACCAGTCTAGATGGATAGGGAGATGTGTACAGTGCCTTGTAGTTCCTAAGTTGAAGAATTGGCGTACTGAGGGCATAAGCTGAAAGGATGAACTTGGTGGAATGTCAGACTGTCTTTTCAGATGGCAGAAGTGTTCCTGGTGATAAGTTCTAGGACATGGCCATAACTAAACTGGAATGGAAGTAAAGGGTTCAAGGATGAGAAGGGGTGAACAGTGAGAGACCAGATTATTGGACGGTCTATCCACATGGGTGTTGGGGACTCTGACTGATTCCTCCTCCTTCAGGTTCTTCTCCTTGACCCCAGCCCATCCCACCTTCCGGAATCAGCATTTCCTGCAACCCCAAGCTTTAGTCATGGCATAACTCTGGACAAGAAAGCATAAATGAGGCAGAGAAAGAGGTCTGGAGTAGACATCTGTTTTATTTTTGATACCTAGCATTCAATCACCTTCTGGAAACAGTCCCTTTATTGATCTCTAGGGAACTAACCCCATTCTCAGTCTTAGTCTATGGGCAGGTAGAGTTGTCTTTCCCTAACACTCCTCTTTTGAGAATGCATCTATAAATCAGTATTGGCCAAAAGATGATATTATGCTTTTGACAACAGTGATTGGTCAGGGATAGGCATGTGACAAAACTGGAGCCAGTAAGGCACAGTGGGATTTTCTGCAGGGACTACTGAGAGACACAACCACTTGTAGCTACACTTAAAGTTTGGAAGATACACTTAAAGCTACAAAATATGGACAGAAAGTCAGTCCAGAATGCCAAGAAATAGATAGAAAGTGAATCTTGAAGGCATCAATTGAGCCCCAGCATGAAACCTTGTACTTTAGGCCAGCTTTATTCCCAGACTTTTTCAAGTACCTAAGTCAATAGATTCTCCTTTTTAAGTCAGGTAAGTTATATTTCCTGTCTTTTACATCTAAATAATTCCTTGCAGTATAAGGGGGCTCTCCATCACTGTCTCCCTCTTTCATGCTACCCTCTAAATATATATTATGTTCTCTGTCCTTCAGGTTGCCCTTCTATGAGAGGGGATTAAGAAATCTGCATTGAGATTGCAGCCCAAGAAAGCAGAGCAGTGAGAGACCTTAATTTTGTCTGGTGGCAGGAATTCAGCTAGATAGCTATAAAAATCATTCTGAACACCTGTGAAATCAAGGGGAGTTCAAAGAAAAGAATACCTGCAACTCATCAGATAGAAAAGTGACCGTGTTCTGCCAGGTAGGAGATGGAAAGGAGGGAATCCGAGGCGATATATGGGAAGATAAGCCATGGGGGGAGGGGAGGGAGCCTCCATCAGCTGGCTACAGGCTAGTGATAGAGTAGCAGAGCACAGAATCAGAACTTTTAGAAGGCAGCTCCTGTGAGGGATGTCCTTGCCTGAAGGACTCCTAGGTGCCAAAGCAGGCAGAATCCTCGCTGGGGCAGTGGGTCTCAGGATTCCCGGGATCACAGAAAGAACAGGGGTGCCTGAGTGTGGCAGACTTCCCAGGCATCGGAGCCTTCAAGGCATAGGTATGTGGAAAATATCCCAAAATGGGAGTATGTGCTCTAAGATCCCTAGTACTGCCTTTTCCAACAGTTGAGTGACACATTCTCTCTGATGTTCAAACTATGAGAATTAAATTTGAAATGATAGCACTATATTAAATATATTAACAAGAACAGAAATTAAACCTTGCGACCTATAGGTTCCTTCCTGTATAACGTTAGCTAGGTCTACAGAAGCTGAAGGTTACTTCTACACACCTGTGGTCTGGAGCTAGGTCAAAATAGAGAGACTGCGGTAGAGCTGGATGAGTCATATTACACCCTGCCTGCCCCTGCCCCCAGTTTGAATACTGGTAAGTCAGGTGGTTCTCAGGGTTTATTTTACTTAACCATTCAGGATAAACCCAAACTACCTTTACCTCTCTATGTCATCTTTCCTTCCTTCCTTTGGATGCTCCAGTCTCTTTGATGGTTACTTCCCAGGTGCCACTTCATTTAGCCATTAAGCAATTTTGACCTTGATGACTTGGACATGAATGGGGACAAAGATCCAACTTGGCATGTTTGGAGACTTTTGCACCAGCAAACTGAGGAAAGTGTCCTAAAAGAAACCCTTGCATTAGGAAGACTTCTGAGAAGACTCCAATCATCCCTACTTCTGATGTTCACACACTTGTGTAATTACACCTCCCCTTAAGCATAGGCTGGACTTAGTGATTTGCCTCTGAGTGATAGAATAAAGGAAAGGTTATAGGATATCATTTCCATTACTGGTTTCCAAAACATTGTAACTTCTATCTTGTTTGCAAACTCTCTCCTTGCTTTGATGAAGTAAGCTGCCATGCTGGAGAAGCCCACTTGATAAGGAACCAGCCAGCCCCAGCCAAGAGCCAGCAAGGTACTAAAGATCTCATTCCAATAGACTTTGATGAACTGTATCCTGCCAGCAACTATGTGAATGAGTACAGGAGTTGGTCCTTCCCCAGTCAAGCCTCCAGATGAGAATGTAGTAGCCTCAGCTGACACCTTAATTGCAGCCTTGAAGCAGAGAATCCAGGATCCAGGTAGGCCTCACCCAAATTTCTGACCCACAATAGCCATAAGATAATAAGTATGTATTTTTTTAACCCACTAAATTTTGGAATATCCATTACACAGCAATAGATAATTAATGTACACCTCAATTACTGTAACCTTGGGGTAAAATGTTGCATGTCTGGGAAGGTGCATCATATAGGAGGACAATGTCCCTGGCAACATCCCTGAGGGCACTGTCTTCATGCTCAAAGACTATCCCGTATATTCATCTGTTGAAATCGTATCATTGGGCCTGAGTAACCTCCAGGAGGTGAGGCCTAGCTGACATAGTATCCTACCTGACAAATAGTTTGGGAGAAGGTGAAAGAGAGTTTAAATCAAGTTCTAGTCTTTAAGGGGTTTTCTCACTATTTGTAAAGGCCTGAAGGTTTCAGAGTAAGCACGTTATATTTCTTATTTAAAAAAAAAAAAAAAGTAAAGGTTTTAAATACAGGATATCAAAGCAGGATCAAATAAGGGACTCCAGGATAAAACTGAGAAGGCCACTGTCTGGCTTTCTACAAGGGACTGGTGTACTTGTAGAAGCCAAAAGCATTAACTACTAAGAGTTGAATGCACTGCTTCCTTTCCCTGATTGCAAGCCCAGCCAGTGCAGTACTCAGAGAACACCACTCTCTATTAGAAAAAAACATTTATTGAGGAGGATTAATATTCTTGGTTGTGCTGAAGGTTGTTCTCATCAGAGGATATATTGTCATGAAAATTGTGAAGTTTTCTCAACAAGGACTGAATGATTTCTTTAGAGAAAATTTTTCTCCCAAGAATTGCTGGAGAAGCATGTTCTGCCTGAGTAGAAGAGTCAAATTGCTAAACACAGTATTTTTTGTCAGGGTCACCCCTGGTGGCCCAAAGGACCTGGCAAACTTGATGCATAAAGGTGGGGATTGGATGAGGCACAGACTTTCCAGAAGGCAGAGAAGAAGGACATTGACTCTGGCCTAATAGCTGATTCTCAAAAGCCTCAGGTTTCTGGGGCTGTCTGACCCTCTTTCTGTTCTGCCTAATTTTTGTAGGACAGTTTTGGTCAGCACAGACAGATTCTTGGCTGCAGGACTTGATACTTGCCCATTTCTCCTGTTGTGGGTCAGAAAGAGCCCAATAGTTGGAGGGAGGTCTCTTGTCGTGCCCTACCTGGGCCTGTAGTTCCTCCTGCTGCTGGCTTAACTCTGGGGCCTCAGATACGTATATGTTCCAGCTTCTCTTCTAGGACCTTCCCAAGTGAGCTTGTGATCTTCAGGAGGCCGATCACTCCCAAAAGTAGCCACACTTTCAAATGGTTCTTGGTGCTGCAGTAAGGTGGACATGAGCTTGGCTTATTGCTGGGGACTTTCCTGATGCCCTATGATTTTTTTCTTGGAATTGATCCACTGAGAAAATTGTCTCATCTTTTTTCTGAAGTAACTTTCAAGAGGAAACTGTTCATTCTGTGACAGAGTTGGGGAAGCACTCTCTCATTTTCTGTCCTCAGCATGGAGACTCTCCTCTCTGCCTACAGATGTCCCTACTCCTGAGTCCTCACTTTTGCATTTTCTTGCTTTGGGATCCTAAGGTCTCACTTTCTTTGCACTTCTTCTTTGTGAGAAATTTGTAGGTTGGCCCTTACAGAAGGCCAGTTTTGAGTCCCAGGATTCCTGCTGCTCCTCTGTGCTAACATTCAGTTGGATGTGCAGCACCTGGGATGCTTCCATGTCCCCGCTGCGCACACCCTGGGACCAAGTCAGTGAAGCCTTGGAATTCAAGCTATCTGAGGGAAGGCGCATGTCAGTGGGACATCCTTGAGCCTGGTTATGCTCCTCACTCTCCAGTTTAAACTTTAACTCACTCAGGATCTGTCTTTTCAGGTCTGATAGTCTAGAATCTTAGGGAACCAGTATTTTTGGTGAGGGGTGCTCCATGGTCATGGCAGTTTCTACTTCATTCATGTTGACATTTATCATTTTGGAGCTTTCCAACTCACTGGTCATCAAGATTTCCCAAGATTGGGATTGAAGGGTATAGAGCTCCTTGGTGTCGAATATATCCCTGGACAGGATGGGCATGGCAAAATGTTGTAAATTCTTCTCCTCCATATCTTTGCCCTGTTCCATTTCTACTCTGTTACTGGAACTCACATTCTCATGGGTTGGCTCAAGTCCAGCACCAGCTTGACTTGCAGGTACCTCTGGGCCACATGTGTTGTCTGGTACAGTCTCACTGGGTCGCACTTGAGCTCTGATGCTGTGTGTAAAGGGCTGAAAAGTCTGGCTGCCCGACTCAGCTATCTGGATACCCTCTGCAGTCTTATGGTCAGTGTCAGAGTGTGATGCCTTCAGGTTCCCCGTCCATCATTGCCCACAGATGACATAGTGAGGAGAGGATGATCCGCAGTGGGGACTGACTTGTTGTTCTCACCCTGTTTCTGAAAATAGGTTTAGAGCTTCCCTCAAGGTGTTTAAAAATCTCAGCTTTGGAATCCACCCCAGAAATATGCATGGCTGAGGAGGGAAAGTCAAATTGGAGAAGAGGCCATGTTTTGGATTCTCTCAACTTATAGAATTTTATGGATTCAAGAACCCTGAAGGGTAGACCCCACCTCTCACTCATGCGAAATCTAATAATATGGGCCTCTAGCACCTGTCGAGTACTGGGACTGAGAAAAGAATGCTCTAGAGTGGTGCTCTGCCAGTAAACCCTACCGACCGTTGTCTTTAGCATCTGTGTTTTCTGGAGCAGTATGGGAACTCCCAGAGAAAGGCAATGTATTGTCATCAGCAAGCCATGAATAACACACACCTATAGGAATCCTACCCGCAGTGATCTGCCAAAACTTCTTGCTCATATGTAAACTAAGAATACTTTTCATTTGATTCTGGTCTGTGTCCTTCCTTGAGACATTCAATATTTCATTCCCCGAGTGATTCCTTGAATGACACACACAGTTCCTTGTTGTCTCCAAGGCAGCCCTCAGACCCTTCACTAGGTGGCATTCTAAGATCCTCTGTGGGCTGTCTTCTGGAATCTTCTCTAGGATATACCCAAGATTCCTCCTCCTATCTTTTCTTAGCTGGAACACTGTTTGGACCCTCTCGTGGAAACTTCCGGGGAGACTCAATTCAGTCTTTGCTAGATCCTGGTTACTATGGCCCTGAAACTTAGAGAATTGTAAGTGAACATGCCTGCCTTTTTGCTAGGAGAGTTCTGATAATGTATGCTGAGGCTCCATCACTGCTAGGGAGTCTAGATTTCTGCAGTCATGGAGGCACCAGCGTGGGATTACCTTCCTTGGGCTATGTAACTCCAGTGTCTCCTGGGGTTCACAGAAGATATGAAAATGGCCAGGAAGGATGGAGATGGGTACATAGGCATGGGACGTCCGGCTAACCAGTGGAAGGTTGGGAGCTCGAGGACAAATGGTTTCTTCAGATTTCTGAAACACAGGAACTAAAGCCCACAACCTTTCCTATTGCTTCTGCAACACATGCCATCCCAGGTGTTGATTTTCAGTCAAGATAGGAGAGTCTGATTCATTCTTGGATCTATGGAAAGACACTCCAAGGTCTCTAATTAGGGATGAAGAAGGTGGTATGATCGGGAGGTAGGATTGAAAATGGGCATGGGTGTTCACCTTAGTGAAAGGTAGAGGTTGGGATGGGGACAGGGTTTGACGCAAGGATTGGGGGTGTACAATGGGGAGAGGAAATGGTTGGGAATGAGGAAGTGGTGGAGGAGATGCTTGTATTTTGATAGCAGAGGTATTATGAATTCCTTTGAATAAGACAAAGTGAGACTCTAGTGGCGAAATACTACTAGAAATCAGGAGAGTGACTACTAAGGACTCACTGTGCAAAGAAGGAAGACGCCAGAAGAGCTGGCTATAAATCTGATGCAAGTTTTCTGCCAAAGCCTTGACATAGAGGAGCTGTTGATAAATAGAGAGCTGCTCTGGTTTTGCTTCAGTGTTCCAGCCTCTTTTGGAGGCTATGGTGACCTGTACATCAAGCAGATGCAAAACATTCCCTAAAGATGTCCATTGGTACTCTGACCACAATTGTTTGGAAAATGGCCCCTCCTCTTTTACTTTCTTCTCTAAAATCTGGAAAGCCATCCTCTTCTCCATTTGTCTCTCCAATAGGGCCTGGAAGTTAAGACCAGGGAAAGAAATTCCACTGGCCTCCTTGTGTTTAGTAGCAGTCTCTCTCCTGAAACAGGTTTCCGGTTGGCGGAGGTAGACTTGCTCTTGGTGAACATCGGATTGTGATAATGCGGGGAGGAACATGTTCTTGCCATAGGCCTGCCAATAAGTGAATTTGGAACTCGATGGGTTTGAACACTCACTACCTCTGATTGTTGGGACACAAGGAGATATCCCACGAGGACCATCTGGAGATGAATTCTCAGGAATATGTTTAAATGAGATGGAAATTGATTTAGATTGAGTCACAGTTAAAGGGCAGTCTGGCAGTGGTGAAACAGATGCCTGATAACAAGCAAATGAATCAGTGGGTTTCCTTATATGAGACAGATGTGGTAAGAGGTTGTTATCTTGTGAAATGGTGGGGTCAAGAGTGGAGATGGTATTCAGAGGTAAAGTGGCCTCTTGTTGTCTGAACATCATATGGTAGGAAAGGAGGAAAGGCAGGGGGTGGAGGTATGGAATGGTTCCCTAGGAATTAAGAATCCTAGGTGTTTGGCTCTAGTGGCAGGGAGTACCTAAGGGTGAGGGTAAGAAAAAGTCAGCTAAGGGGGTCACTGGGTTAGGTGAGAAGATAGAGGGTATTGGGGGGAAGGCTCAGGCAACGAGGCTGGTATTAGGTCTCCTGGAGCAACTGCAGAGAAGTCAGGAGACAAAGTGAATGATGAGTGAGTCACAGAAGTTATAGAAACCAAGGGGATCACAGAGGGAGTAGCATATTCCAGGGCCTCTGGAACAGCAACTGATTCACCCCAGCAGTTGTGCTGTTAGACTCCTCACAGAAGGGGTCTGGACATAATAGTTGATGAAAGTGGATGGTATCATGACGCCAGCCTAGGGGGCTATGGGAGATAGGACATACAAAGTTGCAACCAGGACCAGAACAAACATAGGTGACCATGGCTGGTCTGGCAAAGGTAGCCCCCCACCCACCAACATCCCCAAGCCTTCAAATTCTAACTCTTAGAATTTTCCATCCTATGTCAATTTGAGGCTTCCCTAAGGCTCTAGAAATACATAGACTCTGCTTAAAAGAGCGGTTCAGGAAAGAAGGTAGTGTTTACTCACCTTTACAGAAGAGGAAGCACCTTTCTTGCCTCCCCAACTTCTCTCTGGCAAGTTCTCCACCCTGGGAAACCAGGAAAATAATGAAGATAGAAGAGAGAGATCTAATAGAAGGCTGAATAGAGTGTCCTTTAAAGATATCCTTGGTAGACTGGACTTGGAGAGTACCATGTATTAGGATATAAGGTCACATGATCAATGATCATAAGACTTACATTATTTTATCATTCACAATGGGCTTTTGTGTGTATTATCTATCCTATGTGATACTGAAAACCACCCTATGTGGGACATCAGTCAATGATTACCTCAAAGAAGAATTCAAGTATCCATGACATCACAGGTCTTTCACAAAGTCTCAGAAGTTCTGACTCTTAATGTCTCACAAGGCTACATATTGGACAGCACCCATTGCCCAGATCCATCACTACTTCTTGCTCAGTAATGGTCAGAGCATGGAAACTGAGAAGGGTTTTGCATTCTGACTGTGTTTCCATGATCCTCTCCTCTGAGGCCTCTGTTTTCTGAAAGGGAATGTATCTAGGAGCTGGCATCCTCAGAGATCATGGACTGAGCCCTCATGGAAAGGACAGGAAGGGTCAGCCTTGGAGAGCTCAGGTGGAATAGGCAGAATCTTACCTTTCAGAGTCCCACCTTTCCTCCTCTTGGCGCTGCCCTGACACTAGAACGAAAAGAAAAGAATGAGGAGTGGGGACTCATCATTCACTCTTCTCTCAGAAATGGAAACATTCTTTATCCAAGAACACAAGGACTGTATTTTAATTTATAGAACTTTGTGTTCCTTGCTTTTCTCAATTTTTAAGGCTTTATTTTGAAAAACAAAGGAGGATTTTGTCTGGGGGGTCCACACTTGATATTCTCACTCAGAAGTTCTTTGTTCAATGAGGACATAAAAAACTGAAGCCTGACAGTCACATCTGTGCTCCCTGAGGTAGACCCTGTATTGTAGGCTATACCTCAGACCCAAGTCTCTTCTCAGAGGCTCAGCACTGTTCTGATCATCCCAACGTGAAGGCAGGCTTGCTTGTCATGGGAATGTGACTTATGATCAAGACCCGGGAAAATTTGTTTTCTTACACAGACCTCATACTCTCCAAATAACCCAATCCAGAACTGCAGAATCATTGTGTTTGGGATTTTACCCAAGAGCCAAAACCATACCCTAATTGACCATGTGTTTCACGTGGAATTCTTAGTGCGTGCTTAATCCTTCACCCTGTCAGATCTCCTTTCCTAGAGGAGTTTATGTCTGTTCTTTCCTTAGACTTCTCATTTTAGGTGTTTCTCTGACCCTACCAAACTCATTTAGAAATGCGGGAAGAGGAACAGGAAAATAAAGAGTCATTCTCTGAAGGGTAACTTCTGGTTCCAGATCTAACATTTTAAAAAGCCTGGGAGTCATCACTTCAGTCTGTGAAAGAAGCAAAATGCTGAACAGACTAAAAATCAATGACATTTCTTGGAACCATAGTGGCAAACCATTACCTCAAATCTTCTGAGAGTGTCAGTGCAGAAAATCATACCTAAGATTCACTTACCTGAAACAGAAGCACTGGAGGCTCAACACTGCTCTCCTGGTATGAACACTTAAACAGACACTTGGACAAATTGCTGAAGGATGCATATGGGCTAGCATGAGAGTGAGAAACTCCTGGGGTCACAATCTACTGGGGGACCCCCATTTATTTATAGGTGATATTACCAGGAACCCAAACTAGTTCTCACAGTAGAGCTACCAAAAAAAAAAAAAAAAAAAAAAAAAAAAGCTCAAGTTTCTGGCAGAGGAATGTAGTGTTGGAGAGAAAGAGAAAGGTAACCCATTTTGAAAACATCATGAAATATTCCCAGAGGGTTTTCCGTAACACAAACCTACTCACTGGGAAAATCCTACCAGAGCGTTATGCCCCATGGAAGAAGGTAAATTACCCAACAATAGCAGCCCCCTCTAGGCTTCCTTTCTTATTGATAAAGTGGAACAACAACAACAACAAAAAAACAAAAACCTTTAAACACTAGTGAACATCATAATCCAGGGACATAAGCCCATTAAAAGATGAATGATTAATCATATCCCCTCCCTTGACACCTTGCTACAGTATTAATGGCTCTGGTATAGGAACAGGATCAGAGCTAAACAGAGCTGCAAGGTATAGTTTCTATTTAGGGAAATTTAGGGAAACCTAAAGACACTAGGAGAGACAAAAACAAGGACACTAAAGGAAATTGCAGCCCCTGATATGCATAGTTACAGTAAATATTAAACATACCCCAACACCTAACCCGACTAACATAAGACTTCACATTAAAGGTCTCTTTATTTCAGTTCTGATTACCCAATACATCATGTTTGGCTTTCAAAGAAACCTTACAAGGCATGCTAAAGGCAAGAAAAAGCAAACTTGTCAGACAAACCAAGCATCAGGCACACATTCAGATGTGACAAATTTCAGAGTTCTCATACATGGAATCTAAAATAACCATGATTATTATGTTAAGGTCTCTGGTGGTAAAGGTAGAAAACATACAAAAACAGAGGAAGCCAAGAGAGGGAATTCTATGAAAGAATCAAAAGGAAATGTTAGAAAACAAAAGCAGTATGGCAAATGAAAAATGACTTTGATTGACTCATCAGTAGGTCCATACAAGCAAGGAAAGAATATGTGAGTTTGCATATATGTCAGTAGAAACATTCCAAACTGAAATACAAAGAGAAAAAGAATTTTCTCAGTGCTAAAATCTAGAATATCCAAGAACTGTGTTTCAAAATGTACAACAGATATATAATTAGAATACCAGAAGAAGAAAGAACAGAAAAAAATGCTTGAAGTAATAATGGCCAAGGAGTTTCCAAAATTAATAAAAGGTTAGCGATACATTGTGGAAGTTCAGAGTACATCAAGTAGGGAAATATTTTAAAAGTCTATACCTGGACATATCATATTCAAGTGATAGGAAAACAAAAGGTAAAATTTCAAAGGAATCCAGAGGGAAATAGAAGCCCTACCTTAGAGGAAAAAACCAAGAATTATGACCTATTATCATAAGCCATGAAAGTAAGAGATTAGAATGTTTACTGTTGAAAGAAAAAACCACCAATCCAAAATTTCATATCTAGTGATATTATCCTGCAAAAGTAAAACAGAAATAATAACTTAGACAAATAAAAACAGGGAATTCATCAGCAACAGTCCTGCCCTATGTAAATGTTAAAAGTAGTTCTTTGGTGAGAAGGAAAATAACTCAGATATACATAAAGTAAAGGAAGAGAAGGAATGAATGAGGGTCAAATAAAACATTCATTCATCTTATTCTCAGTTGACCTAATAATAACAATAATGATAATGTCTTCAGTGATTATAGTACATGGATAAGTGAAATGAATGACATCAGTGGTACAAGGGACAGGAGGAATTGGACACTCCTGCACTATCTATGAAGTGTTATAACATTACATGAAAGGGAATTTAGAGTACTTGTAAATATATATTATGAACTCTAGAACAAACACTAAAATATTTTTAAACAGAATAATTGATAGACTAACAAAGTAAGAAAATAGAATTATATATAATGCTTTTTTTAAAACCAGAAAAGAAAACAGAAAAAGAGGGGAAGGATAGGCATAATGAATAACAAATAGAACGGACAAGGTAGAGATATTAATCTAACTATATTTAAAAATCACTAAATGGAAGTGGTCTAAATTCACCAATTAAAAGAGGAGACTATCACAGCACATAAAAAAACAAGACCCAATTGAAGACCTATGAAATACTCACTTTAAATATAAAGATACAGATAGATTAAAAAAAGAGAGACAGAGAAAAATGTACCATGCTAACACTAATGAAAAGAAAATAGAAGTAACTCTATTATTTTGGACAAAGCAAACTTCACAACAGGAAAATTATCATAGGTAAAGAAGAGCATTACATAACAACAAAGGGGTCAAATCTCCAAGAATACAGAACACTCTTTAACAGTTACACATGTAAAACATAGTGTCAAAATCTGTGAGGCAAAAACCACTATAATTGCAAGAAAAAATGGATGAATCCACTGTTATTCTTGGAAATTTCAACAGTCCTTATCAGAAATGGGCAGATTCAGAAGGCAGAAAACCAGTAAAGATATAGTTGCCCCAAACAACACCCTCAATAAACTTGCTCTAATTGACATTTATAGAATACCTCATCCAACCACAGAATACACATACTTCTAAAGCTCACATGGAACGTTCACTAAGATGGACCATATTCAAGGACACAAAACACACCTTAACAAATATAAAATAGAAATCACACACAGTATGTTTTCAGATCATCAGGTGTGTGCAATGCTAACTTTAAAACAGTTGTCTCAAGTTCTGTCCAATGAAAGAAACCTGGGATCCTCTCTACACATTTGAAACATGCTAACATTTCAAAAAGGTTTTACAAAACTGACAAAGGGCACCCCCACTCAAAAAAAATGATCTTAGAAATTATATGCAATATAAAACAAACAACAAAGAACAATAATTCAACATCTTTACTAACATGGAATCCCTAATCTCTTTCTTTCTCTAGTGCCACCAGGTTGCGTGTCTTCTAGGTTTTGCACTGTGAACGATTTGCCAGCACTTTGTTAGCTCTGTGAGTCAGTTTCCACTCCTCCACCAGATTTCCATTTTTCAAAAATGTGTTGACAGCTTTTGTTCTTTATGCTCCCCTTCTTGTCATCCTTAAGTACTTATTTTTAAATACTTTACTTGTTTTAACAGCTTTATTGAAATACAGCTCACATACCATACAATTCACCTATTTAACTTGTATAATTCCTTGATTTTCAGTATATACATCACTACAATTTTAAATGTTGTCATGACTTAAAAGAAACAAATCTGCAACCTTTTGCTATTATTCTCCTCTGCCCTCCTCCCTCCACCTCTAAGATGTACTACTTTCTGGTTCTAGATTTTCTTAT
Organism: Mustela nivalis; assembly: GCF_964662115.1. NCBI lineage: Eukaryota > Metazoa > Chordata > Mammalia > Carnivora > Mustelidae > Mustela > Mustela nivalis. Next base: position 19,005 of record NW_028133807.1, on the reverse strand, counting down.
TCTGGACATTTCATGTGAATGGAGTCATATGTGGCCATTAGTGACTGGCTTCTTTCATTTAACGTGTTTTCAAGGTTCATCCCTGTTGTGGCATGGATTGGTCTTTTTTATTCCAAAAAAATACTATATCATAGGAATATGTGTATTTAATTCAGCCATTTATCAGTTGATGGTTGTTTGAATTGTTTCATCTTTTGATCTTTTAATAAGATAGCTATAAACATTTGTTTACACATTTTCGTGTAGACTTGTTTTCATTTCTGGGGAGTATATACCAAGAAGTGGAACTGCTGGATCTTATGTTAACTCTATGTTTAACTTTTATTTTTTTTAAAGATTTTATTTATTTGACAGACAGAGATCACAAGTAGGCAGAGAGGCAGGCAGAGAGAGGGAGAGGAGGAAGCAGGCTCCCTGCAGAGCAGAGAGCCGGATACAGGACTCGAACCCAGGACCCTGAGATCATGACCTGAGCCAAAGGCAGTGGCTTAACCCACTGAGCCACCCAGGCACCCTATGTTTAACTTTTTGATCAACTGCCACACTGTTTTCCAAAATAGCTGTACCATTTTTCATTCCCACCAACATTTGTATTCTTTTTTATTTTAACCATCATTGTAGGTGTGAAGTTTTAGTAAATATTGATTTTGATTTGCATTTTCCTGATGGTTAATGATATTGAGCAGTTTTCATCTAATTTTTTATTTTTAATGGCATTTTGGGAAAGAGGGGAGTATTTTATCTACTCCATTATAGGGGAAACACAGTAGTTTATTTGAAAAGTAACATGACAAATTTTTCTTCTAAATATTTGAAAACACACAATGTCAAGCCTTCAAAAACATAGACGGTGTTCTTCTATGCTTTTGGAATATTACAGTTACCGAGTGATTAAGGGACAGTGAAATTCTGCCCTGAATTAAGATTACTTCTTCTGTGTGTTTGAGGAATTCACCCAAATTGCTCCTCAGGGTTGACTTTAAGGCAGAGCAAAATTAATTGCCAAAGCCTCAAAGCCCAGTGCCTTTTCATCACAAATGCTGCATACATCTGTTTTGAATAAGTGTGTAGCACAGGTGATAAATACCAAAGAAACGTGAGAGCTTCGACGTGGATACATAGCATATGTCTCAGAGATGGATGGCAAGGTGTTTTAAAGGGGATTTTGCACTTTAATCACAGTGTATCACACCCACCCAATGATAACAGAACAAGTTTGGTAATGGATATGTGGGAAGTTATATTGTTCTATGTGCTCTTGTACATGTTTAAACATTTCTCTAGTAAAAATCATTTTCAAAGAGATGTTGAGTGCCTCATAAGGACAGGGAGGAGTCAGAAGGAGACCTGACAAGGGTAGATTAGTCCATCAAGACAAGAACTTAGCTCTATCTCAATAAAGACATTTCAGAAAATATATTTCCTTTGAGACTGGGAAGGAAACCTCTTTCCATATAACAGGAAGGAAGAGGAAAAGAAGAATGGGGATATTTTTTTGGAAGGATTTCATTTTGTTTTGTTTTGTGAGAAGCTCTATCACTGCTTTCTTGTTCCTCTGTGAGCCGTGTTGGATGTGCTGGATGTGCTGGATGCGAAGATGGCCTAAGTTTGAAGAAAGTAAAGGAAATTTGAAATAGATCTGAGGGCCACCTGGGTGTCTCGGTCAGTTTAGAATCTGCCTTCGGTTCAGGTGATGGCCATGGTGTCCTGGGATTGAGTCCTGCTCCTTGCTTGGCAGAAAACTGCTTCTCCCTCTACTTCTGCCAGTACCCCTGATTGTGCTTCTGCTCTCTCTCTCAAATGAAATTAAAAATAAGGTAAAATAAATTAGGTCTGAGAAACTGGGGAAAGAATGTACTAAGGAAATATTGACCTAACTCCATTTATTTTGCTCACATTAGTAGGTCTTAGATAAGTATTTGTGGAATGAATAATGATTTCCGGGTAGTGCTGGGGCTGAATTTCATGTGGCACCAGTAGACTCAGTTTTGACATGGGAGATTTAATCCAACAGTAATCAGTTACATATAGAAAGGCATTTCTTAAAAAAAAAAAAAAAAAAAAAAAAAAAAAAGGCGAGAGACAAGATTTTGCCAGACAGTAAGGAGGGCAGGAGTTTAGATGGGGTCCACTTGTACTGGAGCCTGTTTTGTTTTGTTTTTAATTGAAGAATGGCTGATGCAGTATCACATTAGTGTCAGGTATGCAACTCTATGCTGTGCTGTGCTCACCACAACTGCAGCTACCACATGTCACCAGATAACACTATTACAGTACCATCAACTCTATTTCCTATGCTGGACTGGTGGCGATCAGTGAGGAAAGGAATAACAAGGCCTTGCTGGATAGGCAAGAAGAGGAAGGTGAATGATGTGAGTAGAAAAATTAAGAGACATATAAGCTGGAAGGACAGGGCCATGAGGCAAGAGAACAGAATGTCAGACTATAGTATTCTGATGCCAGAAGTATTCCCAGTAATAAGCTCTACAGGGTGGTGGGAAGAACACTGGATTGACCATAATGGACTATAAAATGAGATTATGTAGGAACCACAAGGATGGGTTATTGGCTGGTCTGTCCGCATAGATATAAGATCAGCGTGTACCCCCTCACCACCTCTTCAGGTTCCCTGCCTGGGGCCCCATCCCACCTATTGTCCCCCTCAGGGCCTCCACCACATCAAATCTGCATTCTATCTGTGACCCCCAACATTCAGATAGTGTAGGGTCAATGATAACTTGAATGGGAAGCTATAAGAGTGGTAGTGAGAGAGGTCATGGACATCTGGTTTTTTGTTTTAGCACTGAGCATCCTGAGACTGTCCAGAAGACTACCTCAGGTGTTCTCTAGCACACTCACCCCATTTTGAGTCCCAGTCTGAGGTGGAGTTGCCTTCCGTCCAGAGCCCTGTTTTAAGTGTGGGAATATGTGCCATCATGCCCTCCCCCCAAAGTAAAGCATTCCATGGAGTTCCATGATAAGCCCCCAAACATCTGTATCCTGGTACACAGTCTAGAACTCACCTCTGGTTCATAAGTTGCACGTGTTCTGGGCAAGAGCTACCATGGCTCCACTAAGGCCGTGAATATTGAAGGTGGCAAACCGCCATCCTAGCCATAGTAAAGGCCGTATCTTATATATTGTCATCGAGTGTGGATGGAAGGCAGGCACCAAGATCACCTTTCCCCAAAGGGGATGCCATGCCTGACAGCCTGCAGGTATTGCTTGCATACTCAAGGAACAGAGCCATGCCTTTTTGGTATAAGGCATCGGTAGGCTGCCAGATTCCAGTCTGCCACAAAGTGGTGGTGCCTGGATCAGACTGAGGAAGGAGAGGAGTGGGACAGGTCCTGAGAAGGGGATGAGTAGACATAAACTTTTGTTCTACCAGCAAGGTTTCTCTTTCACTTTTTCATTTCTTCAAAGGTGTCTTATCCTGGAAGGTGGCAGCTGCCTTGTCAACATTCATATGAATAACAGCTAAGTGATGCTCTTATTCTGCAAAAAACATCCTCAGTCCAGCAGCCTGAAGAAACACCCCCAACCAGCCCAAGAACAACACCCCATCCCCCAAAAACACTCCCATTCAGAGTTCATCCACCTGTGGGATCCTCTGATCACTGACTTCTAAGTCATGATTAAGCTAACACAACAGTGTCTTAATCAATATTTTCTGAAAACTATACCTGTATTTGATCCTCCTCCGATATAGAAGACTTACTGTAAAGGGTGTAAAACATTCAGTGAGGGGAGAGGTGTGAGCTACTGTATATTTTCAGGAAGGCTAAGTCATGGGACAGGAGAGAGAGCCCATCAGAGGGAGAATGGGCTTTGGGGGCTTTCGGGGGCACATGATACATATTTCCCAAGAGGTCCAGGAGATTGGTAACCGTTTAGAAGATGAAGGAAGCAATCAGTAACGGCTGAACTGATTTGCCCAAAACCATTGCTCCCAAAACAGTACACAGAACAGACAACATGTTACTAGAGAAATATTTACTCTGTGGGCACACCACCAGGTTATGGCTTCTTCCCCTTTATGCCTGGTTACTGTCCTCTTCCAGCATCGGCCTTTGCACTTTTGACCTTTGGCTCCCATGTGAGCACACCTTGCCTTGTAGGCAGCCTTGGAGGCCATCTGAGCGCACCTTGCCTTTTAGGCGGCCTTGGGGGCCATCTGTTGCCTATGGAGTCACATTTGACAGATGTAGGAGTCTGATGGGTTATATTAGAGGCTAATGGCCTCAAAATTCTTTGTTCCTCCTTGCCCGCAGTTGAGGTGGCAGGGAAAGGATGATTAGGGATGGGGGCTGAATTGGCTGTTCCTGCTTTGTGTCCACAGAGAGATGTCAAGCTTCCATTAAACTCTTTTGATTTAAAGCACTGTATGGATTCAAGGACCCTAGGGGGAAGGCCCCAAGTCACCCTCTTATTAAGCCTTTTAATATGGTCTTCCAGCGTCTGTGCTGCCGTAGGTGTAACAAGGGGAAGCCCTTGGAAGTATTCAGGGAGTCTTCCTCAACCTGTGATGGTGGCAAACTTCCCTCTTTTATTTCATTCTGGTATTTCTTAGAAACAAGTGATGTCTGCTCCATGGAATGCCATTAATTATGCACAGTCTTCACAAGTTTATCAAGTTGTCTCTGTCCTGTAGTCTCTACAGACACCATGGAATTTTTCACAGATCGGCTATGTTCTTGGTCAGAACCATATCCCATATCATTCGCTGGGTTGTGTCCCTGATCCTTTTCCAGGTCATCTTTGCAGGAAATGTCCTCTAGCAGAATTTCTGGGAGCTCCACATACACACTTTTTGACCTACTCCTTCTGATCAGACTCTTATTAGAGATCCCCGAGCGTCCACCATGGCGCTGAGACTCAGTTGCTGTGGAAGAGTCAGTGCTAGAGGCTCATAGATCCTGCGGGTTAGGCCCCTCTGGTGTAGGATGAGCCTCTTTTGAAGATGAGACTCTAGTTTTCTCCGAAGCTCTTCATTCAGAGGAAACTTCCCAGGAGTGACAGAGATTACAACTTGGGCCTTGGTGGCCTTGTGGCTGAAACAAGGGTTAGACGCAGAACAGTAGTCCTCCTGGGATCTTTGGACTATAGTGGGTAAACCCCACACACGTTTCTGTACCTTCTGTAACACGTTCCATTCCAGTTGTTGGATTTCTTTTGATGTGAGATGGTTGGATGCATTGTGAGGTCTGTGAAAACACACTCCACAGATGCTGATTAGGCTAGAGGACCAGATGGGCCTGGGGCTGGACATGAGGGATGGGTAGGGGCTGGGTTTGAGGCAGGAGTTGAGGCGGGTTCTCAGGCATGGATGGAGGAAGTGGATGGGGAACTCCTGGGGATTCCTGCTCTGGGGAGGCATTCGAGATGTTATCTGAGGCATCCGCAGCAGGGAAGGACTCACTATGCAGAGTTTGGAGACCTCAAACTGGATGGGGGTTTGCTGTAAATGGCCCTCCTCCAAGGTGGTAGGATATGGACACTGTTCCCACAACTGCGGAAAGGGGCTGACATCTTGGGAAAGGGTATTTAGGGACACTGTCTCTGTTTGGACGCTACGGTCCACTGAATGAGCATGATGGGGTGGGACAGGAGGTGGAAAGGCAGGGGGCTGGGCTGGGAAATGGTCCATTGGGAATTTGGAATCCAAGGAAGGAAAGGGCTCTGGAGGCACAGAATCACCCGGTGGTGAGGGTGGAAAGAAATCAGCCACAGGGATCACTGGGTTAGGTGAGAAGATGGAGGCAGGTGGTGGGGAAGACTCAGGCAGCAAAGCTGGTATTAGCTCTCCTGGAGGGTTGCTGAGAAGTCAGTGGAGAGAGTGAATGATGAAGAAGTCACAGGAGCTGTGGAAGCCAAGGAAGTAGAATCTTCCAGTGCCTGCAGGAACAGCAGCCGTTTGATCTCAGCAAATGTGCTGTTACTTATCTCACAGGAGGGGTCTGGACATAACAGTTGACGAAAGTGGATGGTATCATGATGCCGGCCGAGGGGGCTGCAGGAGACAGGAGGTAAAAAACTGCAGCCAGGACCAGAACAAGGGGAGGTGGCCATGCAGACCTGACAAGGGAGGGGCCACCTGAATCCTGCTATCCCTTCACAATGCCCCACTTTAATGAACTGACAGTGTACTCAGTACCATTCACCCCAATATCTGTTCCTATGGCTACCCCCACCCCATGACTATGACAGACTGCAGTGAATCCTGCAATTGCATAAAACCTGCTCTAAGAGGCAATAGGATCAAGGGGGAAAACTGGTCACCTTCTTAAAATAGAGATCAGCTTCCGGGTCTCCTCCACTTCCCGTTGGTACCATCTGCCATCTGGGGAAACAGGAGACTGAGTTATATAGTGAAAGTAGAAACATAGGTATTAATCCAGGAGTCCCCTTATAGGACAGCCTTGGGATGTTGGACTCTGAAAGCCCCAACAATCAATAGATGAGGGCAAATGGCCAGTGATGTGAAGCTGGTTAGTAATCTAGCTTCCTGTATAAAGTACTTTCATGTAAATTATCCATGTGATGATCAGACCACCTCTGTGAAGCAGAGAGGTCAGGGAAGACTCCTGAAGGTCCATGATGTCAGAGAGCTTTCACAAAGTCAGGAGACAGAAGTTCTGACTCTTGTCATCTCACACGGCCACCTAGTGGGAAGCACTCGTTGTCCAGATCCATCACTGCTTCATGCTCAATAATGGTCAGAGCAGGGATCTGAGAAGGGTTTTGCACTCTGGCTACATTTCCATGAGCCTCTCCTCTGAGGGAATGTATCTAGCAGCTCACATCCTCAGAGTTCATGGACCGGGCCCTCATGGAGAGGACAGCAAGCATCAGCCTTGGAGAGAGCTCAGGTGGAATAGGCAGAACCTTACCTTCCAGTGTCTCTCCTTTCCTCCTCCTCTTGGCTCTGCCCTGATGCTAGAAGAAAAATGAAAATGAGGGGGGTTGGGAACCATGTCTTACTCTTCTCTCAGAAATGGAAACATCGTTTATGCAAGAATTCTAGGACTTTAGTAGAACTTTGTGTTCCTTCCTTTTTTCAGTTTTAAAGGTGATAAAATGTTGTCAATATTTACTCTTTGGAAAATCCAGGGGACGACTTTGTCTAGGAGGTCCACAATCAGAAGTCCTTTGTTCATTGAGGACATAGAAAAGGAAGCCCAACAGTCACAGCTGTGCTGCCTCAGGTAGGACCCTGTAAACTAGGTCTTAGCTCCGACCTCACTGTCTTCTCAGAGGTTTAGCAGTGTTCTGATCATCTCAGCATGAAGGAAGGCTTGATCGAGTGATGCTGGACTTGGGAATGTGACTTGATATGGTCGAGTGCTGGGAAACTTTGTTCTCTTACACAGACCCCATCCTCTCAAAATAACCCAATCCAGGACTACAGAATCCCTGAGTTTGGGATTTTATCCAAGAACCACCACCATACCCAGATAGACTGTAGTTTCAAGTAGAAACCTTAGTTCTTTCTTAACACTTACCCCTGCCAGGCCTCTTTTCCTAGAGGAGTGAATGTCTGTTCTCTTAAGACTTCCCATTTTAGGTGCTTCTCCCACTCTACCAAACTCCTTTTAAAACCTGGGATTAGGGCTCCTGGATGGCTCAGTTGGTTAAGTGTCTGCCTTGGGGTCAGGTCAGGGTTCCAGGGTCTTGGGATCTAGCTCCACATTGCACTCCCTGTTTCTCTCTCACTCTGCCCCTCTACCCCACTTCTGCTCTCTTCCTTTGTCTTAAATAAAGTCTAAAAAAAAAAAAAGGAATAAGATTTGGGATTAGAAATGGAAACCGTAATAATCTATGTTGAGTTCCTCCCCTCCCCAAGGTTTTCTTACCTTTTGGGTAATTTTGCTTTTCCAATTTGGAAATGGAATCCCCACCAGGTAGCACAGGAACAGAAGGAGCAATCCCAAACCGCACAGGAAGGTGAAGTTGGGATCAATCTCCAAGCATGTTGAGCTAGAGCTCAGACATGGTTTAGTATCGCTATTCAGAAATGAGAGAACATTCCAGTGTTGGAACTTCATCGTCTGAATCACAAGACAGCCTATATTGTGCACACGCTGAATATATATCGTCCCCAGGCTTACATCACAGAGCACGGTCACAAAGAGTTTCTGAGGGTGAGGGAGGGGAGAGTTGAACAAGGTGTGTCCAGAGCCCCTCCCCACCTACTAGCTCAGAAGACCCCTCCATCCTCCTGGTCCTTCAGGTCTGCCATCCTATTTTCCTACTCCTTTTCATCACTTATGAAAATTATGAAATTTTCTGTCATTCCATGTATAATTCATATATTACCTGGGTCCCGCTTCACTGTTTGAGAACTTGGCTTTCGTCTTACCAGGTCTGTGCCTTGAAAGTCTGCAAGGCTACCTGGAGTTTTTGCTTGTACCCTGACATTTACACTCAGGATCACATAGGTCCTCAGATCCAGCTTTCATATACAGTGTGTTTGCCTGGGACACCTGGGTGGCTCAGTCGGCTAAGTAATCACCCTCAGCTCAGGCCATGATCTGAGGGTTCTGGGATCAAGCTCCGCATCTGGCTCCTTGCTCCATGTGGAGCCTGATTCCCCCACTCCCTCTGCCTGCAGCTCCCCTGATTGTGTGCTCTCTGTCAAATAAATAAAACCTTTAAAAGAAAATGTGTTTGGCTTCCATGAACGCAGATAGAGACCTTAACGTTCTTTCACACTCACTCAGTTCCGTACATGTTGCACAGCACATTTCAGTTTTTGTTTCATTCGGCCTTTAGTATCTTCCGTCAGAGAAGCTGACTCAATTAAACTCAATAATGCATTATTCAATAATCCCCAAACCAAAGTCAGTGTAAAATGACTGTAAATAATTAAACCTTCAAATGGTCTTGGGGGTAACTGTGCAGCACTCGTATTCCTAAAGTTAGTGAAGCTAAACTGCATAAAAGGTTTGGGGACAAGCTAACACACACACACACATACACACACACACACCCTTTGACAAAACAATCCATTTTCTTATTTATAAACTTAGGTTATTACTTATCTACTATATTACTACTTAGGATTAGTAAGAAGATTAGAGAAAATGCTTATAAAATGCCAAGCACAATCTCTGGCAACTAAGAGACAGTATCAGAGAAAGATCTGTTATTGTTGCCACTGCTGTGGCTCCAAATTAAAGGTCCCAGCTCAGATTTGGGAAGTAAGATAATCAAATATATGATCACTACTTAGGAAAAGCAGAACTAAGGAAAATCATTTTCCAGGGTTCTAGAGTGAGGGAGAAGTGCATAAAGAATAGAGATTTGAGTTGGGAAACAAAAGTGCTGATTTCGTGCTTCCTTCCCACCACTTTCTGTATTAAGCAACCATGGTCAAGTCACTAAACTGGCCTCAACTATTACAAATGTAAATTGGGGTAATAGTCCTTATTTTTCTATCTTCTTGGATTCCTCATGTGATATGTTAATAAAATATTATACAAAAAGAGTGGCACTAGTAGCTGTGACTATTTTTTTGTTGTTGTATACTTATAAAGAAATATCACACAATTAAGGCAAGATATTTAAACTTCAAGTGCTTGCATAATTTTTGTGTCAAGAGAGAAAAGTTGTTCACATTACTCCACAAACAGAAGAGGCATCTCACCACATTTTTAAAAAGCATAAAATGTTAATGATATGTCTAATAATGTGTTATGTCAAGGTTTAGAATTCATGACTAAGAAGATAAGACAGATGTCTATAAATGTACATATTTAGCAATAATAATAGCAGAATTAACAAATGCCAATACTGTCAATGAGAATACTGACACTAGCACAATATGATAGAAGGTTATGAACACCATCTTCCAAATACCCAAGCTGCAAGTTCCATGGGAACAGATTTCCCAGGTCACATAAGATATATTGAGTTTTATTATTTTAAGGACGCTATGATTTAACAATCATTTTTAGCCTGAGTCACTCAGCACAATTTCTAAGCTGTGACCAAAGAATAATGTAGGTCCCCTGACAACCTTCCTCATTAATAATAACCATCTTCCCTCTTCCAGCTGAAAATGTCAAAGGACTCGACTGATAAAATTTTCCATACAGTCTGAGCATCACAGTACTTCAGTGAATATTGCTTCAAAAGAAGACTCCTACCCAGGAAGTCTTCAAGCCACCTTTGACTCCTCTGCCCTTCAAGCCCTCACATTCAATGTTATTACATTTCCTGGATATTTCCTTAAGATATCTCTTAAATTTGTTCCTTTACTTCCATTTTCACTGCCACAATTATAGTCCACAGCATGACCTTTTGTCAACACTCTCAACTCCAGTTTTTTTCTTCCTTCAATCCAGCCTATAAATCCCTGCCCATTTACCTCCCTAAAACACTGCTTACATCCTGCCACATGCTTTCTCAGGAGCCTATACTCAAGTCCATCCTTTGATCCCAGGGAGGAGCTTTCAAAAAGCACTGATGCCCAAATCCTACCTAAAGAGGTTCTGATTTAATTTATCTGGGATGGAGCCCAAATATTAATTTTTCTTTAAAGGTTCCTTGGGTGTTTCTAGGGTGTTTCTAATGTGCAGCCAGGTTTGGGAACCACTTCAATGCATCTCTATTGCCTATTAAGTCAAACTAAGACTCCCAGAGCAGATGCTCCAGGTGCTCTCCTGAGATTCCCTCCCATTCCTTTGACCTTTCTATGCACCATCCCATGGCTTCGGTGTGATTTGTTCCTAATGCCCATCAATACATGCTACTCTTCTGATGACTGCCCTTGTGTGACTAGTGCTATTGCATCCTTGTTCCTGCAGAGAAAACAGAAGGGGCCTGGGGATTTATATCCCTGGGGCAGCTCTAAGTCAATGCCTAAGAAATGTAGGAGTACGACTGCCTAGCTCCCTTGGCTGGATCTGGGCATATTCTGTAGTGTAATTTACACTTCAGAGCTCCCTAGCAGACCAGTCTAAGACAAACACTTTACCTAAATAAACACACACACACACACACACACACACACAAACACGCACTGTGTGTGTGTTTAGATTTTTCCCCTTGCTTTTTTCCCCTTCCCTTTACTCCCTTTCTTGTTTCATCAGGTAGCACCTTCCTTAAGATATCACTTGCATACAAAACCTCATCACAAGGTCTGCTTATGAAGAAGCCAACCTGTCTGACATCTTGCTAAAAACAATTCATAACTTGGTCCCACCATGTTTTCTGCAATTATCCATCATGTACTAGATGTGCTAGTTTTCTCATCAATTATACTTACTCCTTAAGCTATTTCCCAAGTGACCTCTGCGACTATCATAACTTCCTAACTTCCAAAAACAAACTCTATCACTCCCATACCATGCATAGCCCAAAGCCCTATCCATGAAAAGTGCTCAATAAATATGGTTTGAACTGGTGCTGCCTCCTCCATGAAACGTGTTTCAACAATTCTAGCACATATAACCCTAGATGTATTCTCCAAATTCTATATTTAATGTCATCCACATTCATTTGTTGAGTTATTCAACAAATATTTATGTGATTACTATGTCCCAAGACCTGTGCTCACCATGGGGAATGAAACAGTAAGTATGGAGGCACGTGGGTGGCTCGGTGGGTTTAAGCTTCTGCCTAAGCTTGGGTCATGATCTCAGGGTCCTGGAATCAAGCCCCCCATCGGGTGTCTGCTCAGCAGGGAGCCTCCTTCCACCCCCATCCCCCAAGCCTGCCTCTCTGCCTACTTTTGATCTTGGTCTAATTAATTAATTAATTAATTTAAAGAAAAAAAAGACACAGTAAGTATGGATTTTCTTTTGCTCCCATGGAGTTTAGAATCAAGTTAAGGATACATATATTAAGCAAATAATCACACTAATAAATGTTGATTTATAGCCATGAACATCTAAGGTGAGATAAATGGTGCTGTGAGAAAACACAAAAAGTAATAAATGTCCTCAACTAGGACTTCTCTGAGTAAATAATGAAGAAGTGATGACCTAAAATTATTGTCCTTCTCTATTTTAGAGATTCTTGGTCCCACCCCCTGAAATTGCATACAAATTTTGTGTGACTATGTATTATTCTTTTAATAGATTTTTAAGAGGTCCATAACCACAAATGTTGCACAATGGCAATCCTATAGAAAACATGCCACATTTATCAACTGCCTTCTACGTGTACCCTATCTGGAGATCACTATTCATAGAAATGTTAATATTTTCTTTTGTACTTGATATTATTTAGTAAAATATTAGACATATGCTCATCACTTAACAAATATTGTTATCCTCCCCCTGCTCTTAGCCTGAGTGTTTGCACAGAACTCAGATTCTCAAAAAACAAATAAGCAAAATGTCTTTATTTTCTTTATTAAATTAAGGGCCCATTTTGAGCAGTTGTGGGCAGGGTGAAATTGATTATCTTGGTTTTGTTTGGGTACCAGGAAAACAAGAGCAACAAAACAGGATTTGCGTGTTAAAACCTTCCGGGATGCCTGGGTGGCTCAGTCGGTTAAGCGGCTGCCTTCGGCTCAGGTCCTGGGATCCGGTCCCACATCTGGCTTCTTGCTCCACAGGGAGCCTGCTTCTCCCTCTGCCTCTACCTGCCACTCTGCCTGCCTGTACTCTCTCTATCTCCCTGACAAATAAATAAATAAAATCTTAAAAAAAAAAAAACAAACCCTGCTTGTACCAGGCTAGTGCCAAACAACTGTCTCTACATAGGCTTCAGTGTTTGCTACTTCAGGGATTTAACACATTCAACCTGGGAACTCCCTGCTGTTTTTCCCATCCTCAAACCTTAGCTACCCTAAATGTATGTTTGTTACCTAAAAGGTAAAAGCAAAAATCATTCATTTCATGCAGAAAAAAAAAAAAAGGAAGCTGATTTCTTAATCAAGTATACTGATCAAATTCAAAGAAAAATAGAATGAAAATTAAAATTTAATTTCAAATGCCACTGGAAAAATATCTGTGACTACATACACATTGAAAATAATGTTATAGCATTAAGGAGGGCACATGATCTGATGAGCACTGGGTATTATACACAACTAAGGAATCATTGAACACATCAAAAACTAATGGTGTACTATATGTTGGCTAATTGAATTTAATAATAATAAAAAAGGAATAAGGGCATTTGGGTGGCTCAGTCGTTAGGCATCTGCCTTCAGCTCAGGTCATGATCCCAGGGTCCTGTAACTGAGCCCCACATCGTGCTCCCTTCGTGGCAGGAAGCCTGCTTCTCCCTCTCCCACTCCCCCTGCATGTGTTCTCACTCCCACTGTCTCTCTCTCTCTGTCAAATAAATAAATAATCTTAAAAAAAAAGAAATATTATGTATGTACAGACAAAAAGTTAATATACAATTATATAATAGAAACAACAAATACTTTTCATTTGTATACTTCAAAATGCATTTAAACATGTTATAGATGGAAAAATGTATATAGGGTGCCTGGGTGGCTCAGTGGGTTAAAGCCTCTACCATAGGCTCAAGTCATGATCCCAGGGTCCTAGGACCATAGGGAGCCTGCTTCCTTTCCTCTCTCTCTACCTGCCTCTCGATCTACTTGTGATCTGTCTGTCAAATAAATAAGTAAATAAACCTTAAAAAAAAAAAAGAAAGAAAGAAAAATGTATATATAAACCACAATGCCTAACTTACATCAATAAACGCAATAACATAAAAAAGAAAATAAGGAAAATTATACCATATTCCAATATATTGCTAAGGTGTTGTTAAAAAATGTAAAAATTTCAACAACTTGTACTTGAATTTCAGGTCCAGCAGCCCTGAGATAATGGTGCAAAATGTGCAAAACACAAAAACACAGCAAAATATTAAGGGAATAATTAAACTGAATAATCAAAAGACAAACAGGCATCAAAGTTCTAAAGAGGAAAAAGACTACTTTAATACCACATTCTCATCTCCTGTTTCTCTTAAACTTGAAGCTCAGAGTCTCAAAGATTGGCTATTACTAGAACATCCTGAACAGATGACACCATATGCACACATCAATATTTTAACAGACTGCCGTTCTTGAACGGTCCAGGGACCAAACACCAAATTTTAAAAATTTATTTCCTTCTCCCACAGGTTGACAACCCCTATGCCCCTGCACTCCTGTTCACTTCCATCCTAGGTATGCTGTTAATAAAGGGAGAAGACATCAGATACAAACAATATTGGCACTTAATAACAACTCAGGTATAAAGTCTGATCAAGTAGCTGAAATCCACAGTTCATTCTGAAAGCAAGATTTGATGTATGGTTTCTTATTTATGGGTTTTCCTCTCTTGTTAACATATATAATTAAATGCATGATAAGTAGTTAAATATTAGAAATCAAGTCTCAAAAACTACTTTAAGAAGGAAGGATGAGGTAGCAAATTACTTTCCATCCAGGGAATGATGACAGAGTATGAAAGAGTATAAGGCCATCTAATTTTGTCATCTCTTGCATCTACTTTTTAGGGCCTTTGAGCCTCTATCTGTTTCCTAACATGTCCTCCCAGGACTGTCACACTCCCATGGACAGAGTCAGCAATTCTCCATGTTAATTCTATCCTCTCTTCTGCTGCTTCGATGCAAGTAAAGGAAAAACAATTGTACTACACATAAGGGCAGCTTTAATTTAACTCCCATTTTTAAGGAATTTATTCTTAAACATTAATATTTAAGTTATTAATGACAAATTATCTGCTACAAATTTCATGAGTGATGAAAATGAACCAATAATATATTGATATCCCAAAGTAGACATTCGCTGGCCTCAATTAAAAACTTGCCTATTCTAACCATGAGGTATTTTGCATAATATCACAGACCTGAAAGAAATACTAAGTAACCATTTAGTCCTGTACTTTGCAACTCCTCTGTCTGGAGCTCTCACATACACTAAAAGACTATTACAGTTTTTCTTTCCCTCCTTGCTGAGAGTTCTAGCTGGGAGGGGGGTGGGGGGGTGAAGGTAGAAAGGAGATAAGCTGATGAATATGATGGAGGAGGTTTCACATTCATATGTGTGTTGGATATATAATGTGATCATGGAGCAGTGCTATGGATGAAACGATATCTAGAGGCTAAGAAACTGGCAGCTTCACTGTGCCCAAAGAAGGTTCACTGGGCTGTCACTGACCAGTAAAGATTCACTAAAAGCAGTGGAATAGGCCCCAAATGTTTTTAGTTCACTTCATTGTCAGCCCAAGTGCACTACTGTTCAAATAAGATACATACTTGGGTTGCTTTCACTATACAAATAATACAACCCAAGAATTTTTCTATAACAATGGATTTTTAATTGGCATATTAAATCCCTCCCCCCCACCACCTCCAAGCCAAGGCACCCCTCCAATGATTTTGATTAATCCTTTTGTAGAATTATGAACTTGGAGAGCTTTTTAAAGGAGAAAGGGATTGAACGCCAGGTGGGATTTAGCCAAAGCTGTCACAGCTCTGGTTGTTACCCCTCATAATCCATCTTGCTGAATCAAAAAGCAAACTGTGAACAAAGAGCTTAGGCAGTTTGTTTGAAGATACACTCCTGTCTTTCTAGGAGGGATTAAGTCATGGCTACAGTTTGTTTGGAAAATTATCCACATGAAAATTATTAAATTCATGTGGCATCTCTTTGAGCCAAAATGTTTTATAACTTTTCATCTCTATATCACAGTGATAATAATGCTGTAGTTTTTATACTGAAACACAGACCCTCTCCTCAGTCTTTCAGAATATTGCTTAATATTTTGCATTTACCACAAGAATACACAAGATGTTGACTTTTAGACTTTTAAATAATAAGGATCCAGGCTCTTCCTTTTTTTTTTTTTTTTTTTATTTTTTTTAAAGATTTTATTTATTTATTTGACAGAGAGAGAAATCACAAGCAGGCGGAGAGTCAGGCAGAGAGAGAGAGAGAAGCAGGCTCCCGCTGAGCAAAGAGCCCGATGCGGGGCTCGATCCCAGGACACTGAGATCATGACCTGAGCCGAAGGCAGCGGCTTAATCCACTGAGCCACCCAGGCGCCCCCAGGCTCTTCCTTTAAAGAGGAATCACAGCCATACCAGATGTGGAGAGAAGAGGATTATTTTAGCATTTATTCCCAACACTGGGCTTCCTAAAAGCCTCACTGGTGCCCTGCTGAAACAGGAGAAACAGATTAGATAGTTAAGACCTTGGGCAAAAAGGGAAGAATAAAGCCAACCCTGTGATATATTTCAAAAGTAAAGTGTTTTCCCTCAGAATGGGAATTTTCTTCATGGTAAATGGATCCAAATCTTAGAATATGCTATAATCTTAATTATCTAAACAATAAGCCTCCTGTGTATCACCAAATACTCCATTTTTGACACTCAAGGTATTTTTGTTATTCAAATAATCCTTGAATTGAGATGGGGGCAGGGAGATTATTCAACAAATACTAAATGGTTGCTATGTATCAGGCACCAGGGCAGGTCTTAGAGAAACAGGATTAATAAACTGCTGGCCCTTTCTTTTTGAGCTCATAGTCCAGTAAAGGAAGCAAACATGTAAACAAACATTATGATAAAAACCACAAAAGAAGGGTAACCATTGTGTTTAATAAGCAGAACTCCACAGAATATGGGAGGTGGTGGGGGGAAGCCCTTCATCTTTTCCCCTCACAGGCTCTTTGTAACCAATCTACAGACTCATTTTTCTCTTGCCCTTTGAAGGAAAAGTTGGGCAAAGAAAGGTCCCATGATTTCCTTAAACACTCTTCTGTAGTGCCAAGAATAACCTAACTAGGTAATTAAAATGCCCAGTCCAGGTTATTATTGATTAATAAACACCAACTTCATTTAAAATTCAAAGTTCCCTCTGCCAAATTGGTCGTACTTTCAGGCTGGAAGAGTGGAGAACGATATGGCCTTCTTTTTCTCCATTTCCCCACCTTCCACTTTTCTACCCATTCCATACCCAGCTGCACATACAAATTTGCCTCTGCTCTCATCAGGGATGCAGTCAGAGAAGAGGAGAAGGAAGCATCTGAAAATGACTTGACTACTACTATTAGAATCTGAACGAAATAGATTCTCTCAGAAGTTGCTTTTATTTATTTATTTATTCCACAAATATTAACCGAACACCAATTACATTCTAGGTACTGTTCGAAACACTGGGGACACCTAGTGAGAAAAACAAAGTCTTTGAGTTTACGGACGTAATAGCCTAGTGGGGGTATAAGCAGACATAGACATGCTATAACTTGACAAGTGCTATAAAAAAAAAATTAAACAGGATTAAGGAAACAGGGAGCATTAAGAGGTAGATGCTATTTTACTTAGGACAGTCAGGAAAGCTGTTTATGATAAGTCAATATCTGAGAAGAAACACAGTAAGGAAAAAAAAAAGCTGAAGGATTTAAGCTAAGCAAATGTCAGAGTAAAGCGTATTCCAGCCTGAGATACTAATAATTGCAAAGGCCCTGAGGTAAGCAAATGCTATAAGAATGTTATAAGAACAGCAAGATGTAGCATAGTTAGAATAGCAATGAATAGAATAGCATAGCTAGAACAGAATGACACAAGGAAAGAATATTGGAGATGAGGCCACAAATGTAGAGGAAGTTAGAACATATGAAAGGAACTCAGGTCACTGGGATTTTTTCTGCATCAAAAAGAGAAGCTTTTGGAAGTTTTGAGCAGAGATGTAAAATGATACATGTTTTGTAAAAATCATCCTGGCTTCAAGGTAGAGAAGAGAATGTAAAGTAAACATCGAAGTAGGGAGACAACTGGGAGGCTACTATAAGAATTCAGAGCAGAGATGATGATGGCTTAAACCATTATGATAGAGGAGAAAGAAATAGAATTGGGCAGATTCTGGATATACTGTAAAGGATTTAATGATGAGCCAATTATGAGGTATAAAAGTGAGACAGAAATCAAAGCTGACTCTAAACATTTGACCAGAGGAACCTAAAAAAGGATGTAGCTATTCACTGAGATAAGGAAAAAAAAAATGTGAGAAGATAAGGTTTGATTAAGAAGAAACAAAGAGGGACACCTAGCCAGCTCAGTCTGCTAAGCATCTGCCTCTGCTCAGGTCGTGATTCCGGGGTCCTAGGATCAAGTTCTGCATTGGGCTCCTTGCTCAATGGGGAGCCTGCTTCTCCCTCTGTCTGCCATTTCCCCTGATATGCTCTATCCCTCTCTCTGACAAATAGCAAAAATCTCAAAAGAAAAAAAATATATATACCAGATGTTATGTAACAAAAACAAGGGTTTTATTTTGTATATGTTAAGTTTAAGCTTTCTTTTTGATATCTAATGCAAATATAGAAGTAACCTTTCAATACTCAACACTGGAGTGCAGAGAAGTTTAGCCTGATCAGCACAATGCATCGTATTTAAAGATATAAACAGGGGGGCGTCTGATCAGCACAATGCATCATATTTAAAGATATAAACAGGGGGGCGTCTGGGTGGCTCAGTGGGTTAAAGCCTCTGCCTTCGGCTCAGGTCATGATTCCAGGGTCTTGGGATCGAGCCCCGAATCGGGCTTTCTGCTCTACATGGAGTCTGCTTCCTCCCTCTCTCTCTCTCTGCCTGCCTTACTGCCTACTTGTGATCCCAGTCTGTCAAATAAATAGTTTCCGGGGCACCTGGGTGGCTCAATGGGTTAAGCCTCTGCCTTCAGCTCAGGTCATGATCTCAGGGTCCTGGGATCAAGCCCCGCATGGGGCTCTCTGCTCCTCGGGGAGTCTGCCTCTCCCTCTCTCTCTGCCTACCTCTCTGCTTGTGATCTCTCTCTCTGTCAAATAAATAAATGAAATCTTAAAAAAAAAAAAGACAGTTTCATATCAAATAATTCATTTCCCTCATTTGAAGTGTAACTATGATTACCTCCTGAGATGTCAAATTAAGATTTTGCTTTTCCTGACAATGATAACACAGTAGTATAAATACCTACAAATATGAAATTAGAGTTTTAACTGCATTTGACATTTTTCAAAAGGATATATGTAGATTAAACTATCAAAT
>NW_028133808.1:0-40589 GCF_964662115.1 Mustela nivalis | reverse complement strand
TATGTTTCAAAACAAATATGTTTCAAATATGTATCCTAAATATGTTTCAATAACATAATAAAGACATAAACACTGTGGTAGTCACAGTGGAATGCTACACAGCAATATAAAGCAATAAACTAATCATAAACACAATGTGAATATTTCTCATAGACATAATAGTGAATCAAAGCAGGCAGATACTAAATACATACACACACACACACACACACTGTGTTTATATGTATATTGTATATACACACATATATAGTACATGTGTATACTTAAGATCTGTGTATTTAACTCTATATAATTTATTCCTAAGAAGGAAAACAAAGATAACATTGTGTATAAAAGTGACACTGGAAGATACTGGGTGATTGAGTGACACTGAATACTTGAGTCACGTCAACATGCTACTTTCAAAGGTCCAGAGCCTCTAAAAAGTGATTCTTAAAGACCATTTCAATGGCCTTAAAGCTCTGAACTAAGGCTTTGTGATCTAATTTCCTCCTAAACTCCATCTGGATCACTCACTCACCTGGGTCGTTCTGGCTCAGGAACTCTCCTCTAATATCCAAGGCTCCTCTCCTTGCTCCAACTTGAGGATCAATTTCTGTTTCAGGGATGGAATACCCTGTGAGTGAGAAGTGGGACAAACTGGATGAGTTTAAGGGCCTCTGAAGGTGGAGGACATTATAACTCAAAGACCATACAATAAAAAAAAATAATAATAATGCCTGTTATGAGGGAAAAGAAAACAAATCCCTTTGGATAATCAAAAGGTCATCCTTGACCTCCAAATTTCAAAACTAAATATTATATTCCAAAAATCCTGCAAGTTTCTGTAAATAAAAAAGACACACATACTGGGGGTCTATGTGAGAAACAAACACTACCTACCCACTAAGACAAGGTGGCTATAGTTTTCCAGCATCACATCCCTGTACAGGGTCCTCTGAGCAGGGTCCAGGTGCTGCCACTCCTCCTGGGTAAAGCCCACAGTCACATCCCTAAATGACAATGATCCCTGGAAAAGCACATTTCTGCTCAGTCTGTAGTGGTCAAAATCAAGTGACAGGAAAAAAGTTCAAAGACCAATACTTGGGGGTATAGCTCTGTGGTAGAGCATTTGACTGCAAAGACCAATTCTTACCATTTTTTACTGTTGAAAACTGGCCAGAAAATGTTACTAAGGACCTCTATTATAGAGCTTCTTTTGGGATATGCTTTGTGAGTTAAAAAAAAAAAAAGATCATAATAGAAATACCATTGGTGAATTATTTTGTTATTTAATACAAAAAATCTGAGTGCCCACATGTACCTGTAACTGCCCTAGTCTCTGAGAATTCCAAGTTTAATAAAATACTCTTCCTGGTCTTAAAGAAGTTATTCTCATAAGGAAACATACAAAAACATAGCTCCCATAGGACTTAAAGTATCCACATCATAAACACGTGCAACAAAAACACGATTTATAAAGGGGTTCTGTGCAAGTTCCCATGCTCTGAGGACCAATGCCTCTAATCACACAGGTGCAAAGAGGCACACAGCCACTGTTAGTGAATTTCCCCGGTTGCTGCAAGTCCCCTTCAGTTTGTGTTTTCCCCTTTTCATTTTCTCCTCCTTCATTCTTTGCCTTTCCCCCTTTAGGAACCAAACACTGAAGACCAAGACATTAAAAAATAACTGCATATACTAGGAGAATCAGAAAGTAAGGGTGCATACCCAAGGACAGGCTCAGAAAACACTAAGACATTAAGTTTACACATCAGGCAGATCCTTGGCACAGAGACAGCCTACAACAATCAAAAGATAAATGAAAATAAACAAAATCAGTAAGAAAATAAGGAAAACATTGCAGAATGGGAAGAATCTGATTTCCAGAGTTACCACATTATTAGAGTCAAATGCCCAGTGGTCAATCAAAAAAATCACAAGGCATACAAAGAAACAGGAAAATATGTAAACATAAAACTCTAGAAAAAAACACAGGTGGTAAGCTCCTTGACACAGGTTAATTGGTGCTATAGAAAAATGGTATGAAGGATCTTCCAAAAACTAAAACTAGATCATATCATCCAGCAATTCCACTTCTGGGTATTTAATTAAAAAAATAAGAATATTATCTCAAAAGGTTATATACATTCTTATGTTTATTGCAGCATTATTTAAAATATCTAAGATATGGGAACAACCTAACTGTCCATTGATAGATGAATGCATAAAGAAACTGTGGTGTATCTATACAATGGAATATTATTCAACCATAAAACAGAATGAAACCTTGCCATTTATAGCAACATGGGTGGACTTTGTGGCATTATACTAAGTGAAATAAGTCAGAAAGAGAAAAAGACAAGTACCATATGATCTCTCTGATATGTGGAATCTTAAAGAAAATACTCTCAATACAGAAAACAAACTGGTAGTTGCCAGAGGTGGGGAGTAGAGTGGGCAAAATGAGTGAATTCTTTTTTGTTGTTGTTTAAATAAATTATTTTAAAGAGAAAACAACTGACCAATATCCTTTATGAACACTAATGTAAAAAATCCTCAACAAAATATTATCAAACAGAAGTATTATAATATACTACAAAGCTATAGTAATCAAAATACATGGTACTGGCACAAAACAAGACACAAAAATCAATGGAATATAACAGAGACCCCAGAAATAAACCCATACCTATATGGTCAATTAATCTACGACAAAGGAAGCAAGAATAAACACTGAGAAAAAGACCGTATCTTTAACAACTGGTGCTGGGAAATTTGAACAGCTATGTACAAAATAATGAAACTGGGACACCTTCTCACACCATACACAAAAATACACTCAAAAGGGATTAAAGGCTATACAACTCCTATTAGAAAACACAGCAAGTAATTTCTTTGACATTGGCCCTAGAAAGATTTATCTAGATATGTCACCTAAGGCAAGGGAAACAAAGCAAAAATAAAAAATTGCAACTATAAATATAAAAAGATTTTGCACAAATGAACCCATCAATGAAACAAAAATTTACCCAGTGAATGGAAGAAAGTATCTGCAAATGATATATCCAATAAGGGATTAAAATACAAAACATATAAAGGGCATATACAACATAACACCAAAACAAAACAAAACAAACAAATGAAAAAAGCCACTGATTAAAGAAGACATAACAGATGGCCAGTAGACACATAAGAAGATGCTCAACATCAATTATCATCAAGGAAATGTAAATTGAAACCACCTCACACCAGTCAGAGTGCTTACTATCAGAAAGAAATAACAAATGTTGGTGAGGATGTGGAGAAAATGAGAGGCCTGTGTATTTTTGGTGGGAATGGAATTGGTGCAGCCATTGTGGAAAACAGTATGGAGTTTCCTCAAAATATTAAAAATAGAAATATCATATGATCCAATAATTCCACTTTCTTTGGGTATTTATCCAAAGGGAAAAAACAAACAAACAAAACTAATTTGAAAAGATATATGCAGCATATGTATGTTTACTGCAGCTTTATTTACAATAGCCAAGATATGGAAGAGCCCAAGTGTCCACTGATAGATGAATGAATAAAGAAGATATGATATAGAGACACAATAGAATATTACTCAGCCTTAAGAATGAGATCTTGTGACAAGATAGGAGGACCTAAAAGGTATTATGCTAAGTGAAATAAGTCAGACAGAAAAAGACAAATACCATATGATTTCATTAGCATGTGGAATCTGAAAAACAAAACAAAGGAACCAATAAACAAAATACAGATCCATAAATACGAAGAACAAATAGTGGTGCCAGAGGGGAGGTGGGGAGGAGACTGCTGAGAAAAAGGATTAAGAGTTACAAACTCACAAAAGATATAAAATAGATATAAGAAGAGTTATAAAATACATAAATTATGGAGATGAAAAGTATAGAGCAGTAAATAAAGTCAATAATACTGTAATCATGTATGGCAACAGTTGGTGACTACACTTACTGTGGTAAGCACTGACGAATGTATACAATTGAGTCAGTATGTTGTACAACTTAAACTAAATAAAACTGTATGTTACACTTCAATTAAAAAATAAAATAAAACAAAATAAAATGGATTATATGCCATGACCAAGTAGATCTATTCTTGGAATCCAAGGATGGTTCAACACACAAAAATCAATCAGTATAATACACCACATCAAACAATGAAGGAAAAAAACACATGACCATCTAAACTGACTAACCCCATATAATAAAAGCCATGTATGCAAAAAATACAGAAAAAATTATACTCAATGGTGAAAGGCTGAAAGCTATTCTTCTAAGATCAGGAGCAAGGCAAGGCTGCCTGCTTTCATCATTTCTATTCAGCATACTGTTGGAAGTTCTAGTCACAGCATTAGACAAGAAAAAGAAATAAAAGTATTCAAATTGAAAAGGAAAAAGTAAAATCATCTGTGCAAATGATATAATCTTATATGTAGAAAAAACCTGAAGACTCCACAGGAAAAGCTGTTGGATCAATGAAATGAATTCAACAAAATAGCAAGATATGACAACATACAAAAGTCAGTTGCATTTCTATACAGGAACAATGAATAATCTGAAAAGGAAATTACAAAAGCAAATTCATTTACAAAAGCATCAAAAGAAATTTTAGGAATTAATGTAATCAAAGATATAAAAGATTTGCACAATGAAAACTATAAAACAGTGCTAAAAGACATAAAAGGTGACATAAATAAATGGAAACACGTCCCATGTGCATGGATTAGAAAACTAATTGTTAAAATGTCAATATTACTCAAGGCAATCAACAGATTCAATAAAATCTCTAGCAAAATTCCAATAATATTTTTTGCAGAAATCAAAAACATTCATCCTAGGGCACCTGGGTGACACAGTGGGTTAAAGCATCTGCCTTTGGCTCGGGTCATGATCCGAGGGTCCTGGGATCAAGCCCTGCATCAGACTCTCTGCTCAGCGGGAAGCCTGCTTCCCCTTTTCTCTCTCTGCCTGCCTCTCTGCCTACTTGTAATCTCTGTCAAATAAATAAATAAAATCTTAAAAAAATATTTCATACTAAAATTCATACAGAATCTAAAGAAACCTGAGTATCCACAACAATCTTGAAAAAGAACAAATCTAAAAGAAGGTCTCAAAAAGATGTCTGTACACTCAATTTCATAGCAGCATTGTTATTCATAATAGCTAAAACAAGGTACAACTCAAGTTTCCATGGACAGATGAATGGATACGCAAAATGTATATATACATACAATGGGATATCACTCAGCCTTAAAAATGGAAAAAAGTCTGCAGTATGCTACAACATGGATGAATCTTCAAGATTCATGTTAAGTGAAATAAGGCAGTCACACAAGGACAAATACTACAGGATTCCACTTCTATGAGGTACTTAGAGTAGTCAGAATTACAGAATCAGGAAGTATCATAGAAGTACCCAGAGGGGAGCTATTGTTTAATAGGTACAGAATTTCAGTTTTACAAGATGAAAGACTATGGAGATGAACGGAGTGACAGAAGCACAAGAATGTGAATACAGTTAACACCACTGAAGCATACACTTAAAATTGTTTAAGATGTAAATTTTATGTTATGTTGTATTTTACCACAATAAATAAGAAAAAAAAAGTGAAAATGTACTGGTAAGTACTACAACATGGATGAACCTTGACAACATGCTAAGTGAAGGAAGCTAGACACAAACGCCCATATACTGAATGACTCCATTTGTAGGAAATACTCAGAATAGTTCAGTCCATAGAGACAGAACACAAACAGCTCGCTGCCAGGGACTGGGTGAATAAGAGAATGGGGAGAAACTCCTTAATAAGAGAATGGGGAGAAACTCCTAAGGCTTTATTTAGAATGATGGGAATATTCTGAAATTCAATTAAGGTAGTGGTTGCATAACACTCTCAATGTACTAAGTGCCACTGAACTCAGTTGGTCACTTTAAAATAGTTACTTTAGTATGTGAATTTCACCTCAGCAAACTTTCTTAAAGACATAAGAACAAAGTGTGGAGAATAAAATTACAATGAAAGATGAAGGAGCTAAAACCATGTATCAGTAACAACAAAATGAGAACGAATTAAATTCTCAATATAAAGGACAGCACATTTCATATTAGGCCAAAAATATCTAGTTACATATTCCTTACCAAAAAGTTATGCTCACGAAGAATACGGAAAATCTTACTAAGGTGCAACACCCCCATGACCCAAAAACCCCCAAGACATTAAAGGAAGGAATGGATGGTGAGTGAGAATGGATAACATCTCCTTTTCGAATCAAGCAGTTTTCACTTACTTGCTTTCAGCTAAGTTGAAAGAGAAATTAGAGTTGAATTAAGAAAACGGTTTCATTATAGTAACATCTAAAAGAATACTTAAGAATAAATTTAAGCAAGGATGCGTAAGCTTTGCACACTGAAAAACTACAAAACACTGCTGAACGAAACTGAAGAAGACCTAAGCAAATGGAAAAACACCTCACGTCCACGGACTGTAAAACCTAATACTGTTAAAATGTCAAAATTCCCCCAAATGATGCACATATTCAATGCAATCCTTACTAAAATCTCAATAGCCTTTTCTTTTCAGAAATAGAAAGGTTAACCTAAAATTCAAATGGACTTGCAAGGGACCTTGCTGTAGAAGAGTTTGGTGGTTTCACAATAAATGCAGAACGACCCATTAATTTTACTTCCAGAAAAGATGTGAAATAGGTCTTCAAACAAAAACTTGTACATGAATGTTCATATCAGCACTGTTCTCAATACCAAAACATGGTATCACTCCAAATGCCCACCAACTGATGGATACACAAAAGGTGTATGACACATCAGTGGAGTATCATTCAGCCATTAAAAAAAAAAGTAGTGGTACATGCTATGACATGGATGGGTATCAAAACATTAAGTAAGTGAGAGAAGCCACACATTACAGATTTCATATTGTATGTTTCCGTTTATATGGGATATCCAGAATAGACAAATCCATAAACAGAAAGCAGATTAGTGGTTGCTAGAGGCTGGGGAGATGGCAGAGTAATTTGCTCATTAATTATGGCACCACTCATTAAAGGTATAAGGTTTCCTTTTGATGTGATGAAACTATTCTGGAAGGAGAGGGTGGTTACGGTTGCACAACATTGTGAGTGTGTTAAGTGTAATAGTTCTAAAATTTAAAAAGGCTCAAGTGTGAATTTTGTGTTGTGTATTTTACCACAATTGAAAGAGAAGAGTCACTTACCAGACTGCAAAAATTTAGATACTTCCCAATCCCCAGGACTGTCACAAAGCCTGTCTCATCCTACTGATTACCCTGGATCACTGTGGTCTGCCTAAAGTTGCTCCTTCTTTGACAGCCAACAGCCCTACTGCTGGCACAATTCATGTGCAATTCAATTTTTCCTCTGAATGGACAAGAATTACTCTATGCCCACCACTTCTTTTTATCATTGCAGGACTGTCACTGGAAGGTACATAATGCCACCAAATGAAGCTTATCAAAAAACTTTCTTATGTTCTGGTTTCAAAACTCAGTAAGATCACAAGATGTGATCATTTATCTACAAGGCCTCTTTGCCCTACTGTAGTAGAGGTCAGCAAACTGCAAACAGTTCTGGCAAATGGCCACGTAATAAATATTTCAGGCTTGCCAAGCTACACAGTCTCTGTCACAACCACTCAGCTCTACCCCTATAATACGAAACCAGCCACAACCACTTCATTCAAAGGAATGCGGATGGCTGGGTCCCAATAAAACTTTATATAGATGCTGAAATCTGAATTTCATACACTTTCCCATCACAAACTACTGCTCTTGATTTGTTTCTCAACCACCTAAAAGTTCATGGTTTGTGGGCCATGGAAAAATAAGCAGCAGGCTGTATTTGGCCCATGTACTGTGACCTGTTGACTTGTGTTCTGCGTTTTCCCTGATTTCTACTATTTCATATGAAGGTGGAGACATTTTATAAACCTCACATATAACAATCACTGTTAGGCAAAACTGTGAACAAATGAACAGCTCACCTGGGATGTGATCATCTTCTGCTGGCCCTGAAGGGTGTGGATAACCATGAGGGTACAGCTGAGAGGAAAGAACCAACATGAGAGATGCCATCAGCCTGAAAAACTCCACACAGCTGTGGGTAAAACACCCCTGAAGCAGAGATGCCTTGAGAAAGGGAAGAAAGGAGGACAGGAAGGGAGGGAACAGCCCATGCACAATTCCATAGTGCTTAGACACTCTAGTTTTTAAATGCAAAAACATTTGTTTTCAGGTTATCTTGCAGGCTCAACTGGTGGGGCAACCAACTCTTGATCTTGGGGTTGTAGGTTAGAGCCCTATGTTGGGTGTAGAAATTACTTAAAAATAAAATCTTTCAAAATTTTTTGTTTTCTCCTGATTTACTAACAATGTATGCTCTAAAACAGAAAAATGTAAACAACACGGTACACTAAATAAACAAATTAGGAAAAGCCAAGGAATGGAATGTAATGCTTTCATTAAAACTGATGCAGAGCAAAATATTTCAAGTTATAATGGTCATTATAAACCAGACAATCCTACTAGTTTCTGAAAAAATGGATGGGGTTTTAAGGGCTGGTCTTTTTCCAAAGGTGGGGGGGAAGAGTTTGCTTTAACTCAGTTTCAGGTTCTCAAACATATCTTTTGATTAAAAACAACAAACTGCTTCTGACTTATCTGTTGTAAAAGCAGAAAACAGCTGCCCTGGGCCATCAAGCGATTCAAAGTCTACTCTTATTTCTCCCACAACAAAATGCGTGAGTAGGAGCAGGTACGTGAAAGAAGACCCATTTCCTTCCCACCCTATCCCAGTCCCATCTTTAAGCAGAGCACAAATAGGTAAGCCGTAAAGACCTTTCCTGCAGTTCCATCTCGGATTCTATCAGATCAGGACAGAGGGATGGCGCTGGCTATGCTGTAGTGAGCCGGCCGCTGAGAATCTGGAAGTGGAGGAAAGAGGAAGGGATGGAGGCAACAGTTTGCTCCTCTGTGGCTGCTAAGTCCTTCTTTCCACATGATGCCCCACAGCTCTCCAACAAGCCGTACCTTTGGTTCCTGTTACCCTACCCTCCTCTCCCAGCCATAGCTGACATCCCTCCTGAAAGCTGGCCAAATACATCCACCATCACGCAGTTTGCCAGAATCTGGCTATGAACGTGGTTCTGGCAGCAGGACCCAAACTGCTTCGAGCTGAGCAAGTCTTTGCCCCTTCTCCTTCACTCTAGATCTGGGGACCATCTGACTGGAGTCTTAGGTGGGGTCCCTGCTCCTGGAACCCTCCTTCTCCCTCACAAGAGCTGCCTTGTTCCAGGAAAACTGGACATAGCCAGTTGGAATCTCCATCCAAGATCTACAGCTCTTGGACCTTCCCGACTCCCTCAATCACAAGCTCGACCTTCCGTAAATGCCCAGTGCTGCTACTGAGGGAACGGGGAAGGGTGCAGCGGGTGAGTGGGGCCGGATGCCCCCCCCCACTCAGGTGCCAGGCTCACAGGTCAGGGAAACAAGGTCAGGGCTCCTGCAGGTGTTTGCTGTTGGGTCTGCCTCACACCCAGGTTTGATGCGGGCAGAGGATGAGGCAGGTCCTTCTAGGCCATCTGGGGCTCGCTCTAATCACCTCCCGGCCCGCACGTGGTTGCCATGGGGATGCTACACTGACCACAGGTGAACTGGAAGACCAAGAGGAACCGAGAGTGGAGAAGAACAACATTCCCCCAAAAGAGAAGTGCCCAGCGACGGGCAGAGCCCTCACTTCGGAGATGAAAACACCAAGCTTCGCTCGGTAACAAGCGCTGGGACTTGCTGGTTCGCATTCGATGCATGAAGACGGAGCAGGACTCACCCCAAGCTCAGGGACCAAAGCCTCTTCCTCCGTCAATCGCCCCTCCGTGGGGAACCTCCCGTTTAAAGGGTCACCCATGCCCAAGCCCCCCACCGGCCCCACACTCCCCACCTGTGGCCGTGCTCTCAGCTTCGGAAGCATCCTGGACGGTCCTCTCAAGAGATTATGCTGAGTGAAATAATCCAAGCAGAGAGAGTTAATTATCATATGGTTTCACTTACTTGTGGAGCATAACAAATAGCATGGAGGACAAGGGGTGTTAGAGAGGAGAAGGGAGTTGGGGTAAAATGGAAGGGGAGGTGAATCATGAGAGACTATGAACTCTGAAAAACAATCTGAGGGGTTTGAAGTG
Organism: Mustela nivalis; assembly: GCF_964662115.1. Taxonomy (NCBI): domain Eukaryota; kingdom Metazoa; phylum Chordata; class Mammalia; order Carnivora; family Mustelidae; genus Mustela; species Mustela nivalis. Next base: position 30,374 of record NW_028133808.1, on the reverse strand, counting down.
GCGGGGGGAGGGTGGGGTGGGGTGGGAGGTGGGGGTACCAGGTGGTGAGTATTATAGAGGGCATGGATTGCATGGATCCCTGGGTGTGGTGAAAAGATAATGAATACTATTATGCTGAAAATAAATTAATTAATTAAAAAAAATAGGCCACAGCCGACGACTCGAACTAGACGGGAGGGGTGCAGCACACATACACAGAAGGCCAGGAGCGACTCCCACGTCCAGCCATAGGGCGCCCACCAAGTTTCCCAAATATCTGCGCCGCCTCGCTGGAGTATGGCCTTCAGACTTGGCGGACGTTGGGTAGAACTGCTTGATTTAGCAAATAAGGTATAAGCAGGGGACCTACTGGTAATACAGGTTTTTTTTTTTTTTAATTATTTATTTATTTATTTTTTAAGATTTTATTCATTTGACAGGTCACAAGTAGGCAGAGACCAGGCAGAGAGAGAGGAGGGGAAGCCACCTCCCTGCTGAGCAGAGAACCCGATGCGGACCAGATCCCAGGACCCTAGGACCATGACCCCAGCGGAAGGCAGAGGCTTCAAACCACTGAGCCACCCAGGCGCCCCTATTTTTATTCGTTGTTTACCCGAAATTATTTAAGTATCTAAATATATACCTATTTCATTTTTTATTCTCTGATAGATGGGCTCTCCTAGCAGTTCCTTGTTTTGCAGAATGCACTTGCAGAATTTCTTCCAGAGACAGTCTGTGTTCCGTTTACATTGTAACATATCTTAAACAGTATCCATGTCTCTCGCATTTCGTTTTGTCCTTCTGGACATTCACTGATGAGGAAACACACCCGATTTAGCATTATGTGTGGCATGAAGTTAACACTGGAAATTGTTCTTCAAAATCTGATTGCAGAAATACATAATACCGTCTTTCATGTCATAATTTGCCTTTCCCATTCTTCAAAATTACATTGGCTCTCTTGATTAATGACCTTTTTTTTTTAATCTTTGCCAAATTTTCCCTTCCTCTTTAAAACTACACATGATAATTCACTTGTTCCCATGCTGGAAAAGCACTTAGTAACATTTATTTTAAAAAAATCAAATTCTTTAAGAGATGAAATCCATTTCAAAAGACAGTCGTGGCAAGTACAATGATGATTATCCACAAGTCAATTTATTTTCCTATTTATAAGCATTATTTTCCCTTTTAAGAACAAGCTTGACATGAAGGTTTCATCAATTTTTCCTTTGATGCTTTCAGGTTCCACTGAAAACTGGAATATTTAATAATACTTTTTGCTTTTCTTTCAGTTTCCATAATCCTGTTGCTAAGAAGATACTGAAAACTATATACAAGAGATAAGCAAATTAGTTTCACTCAATGGATTATTTAAAAAGACAACAAGAAAAAATAGTCAACAAGAATATTGGGACATTTTCTTGAGAACTGAACTATGATTTCAGTACTTTAAATAAACAGAACTCTCTTAACTGTGTTTGTTAAAGAGAACCAGTGGGTTCCTGAATGCAAGAGAAGTGAAGAATACTGAATGCCAACAAAAATCACATAAATCTCTTAGTCACTCACTCAACTCAAACATAGCATAAATTCAATTACTTCAACGGGTATAGAGAGAATATCAAAAGCTATTTGAACAGCAGGTATCATGCATAGAGGCATATGACAGCCAAGATATGACATCTTCCATAGAATCATCTGTGCTTTGTTTCAACTTGGAATAAACATGTCTGCACCTTTATGCAAACATCCACCAAAATTTGTATTAGTATAGGTATATATAGGAATTATTATAGCTCCACCAAAAGCAGCACAGAAGCAAAGAGAAAATATTTATTTTCTATATTGGAATTACTTGAATCCATGAGATGCTGTAAAAAGGTGACACCATTTGATCCTTGATAATCTCTGTAATCATAAGCGGAGCTATTATTTTTGTTGTTAATTTCATCCTGGCACCTGAAATTCTGATTGCAACTTCAGAATCAGAAAACACTTCTGTCAGCAGTACATTCAAACAGTCTATCTGAGCTGAGAAACTGTTGATGATGTACAGCATACAGGGTGCTTACAACTTCTGCTGAAATTACTGTATCTCAATCTGAATTCCTCGTAATAGTAAATTTATTTTTTCACTTTCTATAGAACTAATTGAGGAAATAATACAACTCTTATGTTAAACTATTAGTTAGTATATGCTGGTTTATACCTGACTGCTATCTTTGCATCCTGGACAGAAACCTTCAAAGGAAATTTTTCCTTGCTTAATCAATGTTCATCTTTTAGAAAATCCATCACATGATTTACACTTGCATTTTGGCATATTAGGATTCAAATATATGCAAATAAAAACAGATAATACCAAGTACTGCAAAAATTGAAATGATAATCTCATAACTGCATTATGTGAGAACTCATAACTAACCACAGAAAGGCTGAATCATTGAAAGCATTGCAAACTTGCAAACTAAAAATGTATTGAAGTCATATTATCATTTAAGTGGATGGAGATAGCTGTCCTTAGAAGGCCTGCTTATAAGGTTTCCCCCTGGCTAGTACCTGGGAACTTGAGTTTTGAAAAGGCTTGAGAACTTGGACTTCTCAAGTGTTCCTACAAGTCTACTTGATAAAAGTGGCTTACATTTGGGCTCCTGGGTGGTGCAATTGGTTAGGTGACTGCCTTCGGCTCAGGTCATGATCTCAGGGTCCTGGGATCGAGTCCCGCATCAGGCATCCTAATCAGTGGGGAGCCTGCTTCTCCCTCTCCCTCTGCCTGCTGCTGTCCCTCCTTGTGCTCTCTCTCTCTCTACCTTGTCAAATAAATAAATAAAATCTTTTTTAAAAAAGTGGCTTACCGTGCACCTAAATTTCGTTGTACAAACAATATGGTTTATGCTGAACACCTACTTTCCTTCTGAGAATCTGGGATTTTAGTATGTATCAGGCAGAGGCACATACATAACCAGCCCCCATAAAACCTGTGAGCACAGAGATTCTAATGACCTTACATGGTAGAAAACATTCTACATGTGCTATCATAGTTCATTGCTGGAGTTATTAAGCACATCCTATGTGACTTCACTGGAAGAGAACCTTTGGAAGCTTATGTCCAGTTTCCTCTGGACATTGGCCATGAGCCATTCCCCCTTGCTAATTTTGCTGGAAAAATTTTAGCTATGAGTATGACTGTATGCTGAGTCCTATAAAACTTCCTAGCAAATCACTGAACCCACGGATGGTCTTGGGATCTCCAAATCAATTGACATCATAAGTGGGATTATCTAGAACAGAACAGCACTTACTCATGGAAATATGGCCAAATAATTGTTCGGTCAAGGAAGAATCAAAGCTGGACAGTAAAGCAAAAAACAAACAAATACGTGAACAGATTTTATTCAGGGATGTTGCAGTAAGGAAAAAGAGATCTCAATACACAACCAGGCTAAATTCTAAATGCAGCATGGGCAGTAGGAATTTATAGTCGAAGAGCAGGGCTGGGGTCAGTGGATGGAAAATTACTGAGGAAACATCAGGTTTAAGGAGGACTTAGGCTAAATCAACCTAACAAGAATCTTGCTAAAGACAGGCCAAGGTGATCAAACATCACCTGGAGGATGAAAAACCAATCAGATATCCAGAGTGATTAGTTATGGACGATTTAGGGTTCTGGTTAAACTTATTTACCCAAGAAGGCTACCCACACAGTGGGAATCAGAAATTTCCAGACTTGTCCTTTGGTCTCCAATTGCCTGTACCCCACTTTACATGCTTACTTTGTTGATATATTCAATTTCAGCAAACTCCAACTCACAACACCATTGCCTCAGGTTTGCCTTCAATTATATACCCCACTAGTTTTCCATCCCAGTTGCTCCTTAAGGAGCTTATTAGAAGTCCATTTAGGGTTCCACTTACTAGACCAGAACTTGAAGAGGAATGGTTTGAGAAAACAATTATGTCTCTCCCAGAATTGTATTTATTTTGAAAGATAAAATATGTGCTTTGGATACTACTAATACTGTCTTGTACTTTAAACAGAAAGAGGAATGTCCTGACATATCCTTGTATCACAGTTTTAGTAGATATAGAGACATGTGATTTTTTAAAATATTTATTTATTTATTGGGGGTGGCAAAAGGAGAGGGAGAGAGACTTAAGCAGACACCATGCTGAGCAAGGAGCCCAACGTGGGGCTCAATCTTATGACCCTGAGATCAAGACACAAGTCCAAACCAAAGGTCAGATGTTTAAGACTGTACCATGCAGACACCCTGAGATGTAGGATTTTTATTTATATTTTAAAATTTATATTATATTTTGAGCATCCATGAGCAAGAGATTCCCAGAGTTCTTTGAAGGGGTCAGCTCTTAAGGAATGCCTCCGTAGTTCATAATTAATGTGGAGATGGGACTCTTTTTTGTCAGAAGCATTCAGTGCTAAAATGACTATTTGAAGTTTGGCCAATTTTTTTGATTTTGTTTGGGTCTCATCCTTTAATCAAAGATCTCCCGAGTGAGGGATGGAAACACCAACATCCCACCAAGTTATATCATCTTTATGTTGAATAGTAGTGCCAACAAACTCCTATTGTTGTTCATTTGACTAATCCCAAGGGACTCTCCAAGCAGTTTGGGGGTCTTGAGGAGAGGTGGCCTCCTCTTGCACCACAACATTTGGCAATGGACTGGGGACAGGGGAGGCCACCCTACCACCACAGGTTGATTAGGCCAGATATCCCAGGTTTGGCTCCATCCTATATTAAATAGGCATTGGTAGCTAGTGAAGTTTGTGAGGTGTTTCCAACCCAAGTATAATGGGCATCTGTGTGTGGAGGGCCATAGGCTTAAGGTCTCTGAGAGCCGTTATCTCTGAGATATCTCAGGATATAGCCAGTAATTTGTTGTTCTAATGACATACATCAGGAAGCTAAAAGGTTCAGTCTCTTCTATCAGAAGCTCTTGGACAACTTAATTGCCATGATATGTGGTCCAGAGACTCTAGGAGTCATGACACGAGGCTGTCGAAGTCTCTTTAATGAAGGAGTTTCTAAGCACTCACAAGAGTGCCTGCTGATTTTAATATGGACAGAGTTTTTTTGGCTGGAGAGAGCCCCACTTGAAGTGAGTTAATTTGTAAGAAGCAACAGCAGTGACAGTAAGCAAAATTTATAGATGAGGATTATGTTATCACTAGAACCCCAAAAGATTAAAAGATATTGGATTTCTATGTCTTTAATGAGTGTGTCAAAAGAATCTCCTCATAGGAGGATGTCACCAATATCATGTCATACCTGTGCTGCAATGTCAGTCACCTGGACAAAGAGTGATGCAGTTAATAATTTGTCTGCCAAGATTGAGCAGAATGGCAGAACCAATGAAGTATGCTGTGAGTGGTCTGAAAAAGGTGTGTTGTGTCCCTTGGGAACTGAAGGTAAACTGCAACTGAAAGGCTATTTTAAATAAGCACTGAATAGGACATGCTAGCCAAGTCTACAAGAGCAAACTATTTATTAGCTGCTGACTGGACAGAACCAGTAATTTAAAAAAATATTGGATAGTAAGCATGAGGGCTGTTATGGCCTGAATATTTGTGTCCCATGAAATGTGTATACTGAAGACCTAACTCATCATGTGGCTATATTTGAAGAAAGAAGTAAAGTTAAATGAGGTCATAAGGGTGGGGTCTTGATCCAATAAGATTAGTGACCTTATAAGGAGAGCCCAACAGTGAGCTTTTTCTCTTTCTCTCCAGGTGCCAAAACCCAAGAGAGTCAGAGAGGACACAGCAAGATGGCAGCTGTCTGCAAGCCAAGAAGAGAGCCCTCAGCAGAGCTGCACACTATCAGACCTTAATCTTAGACGTTCAAAGAGATGGTTCTGAGGTCCTTGAGAAAGACATATTAGGTTGTAAAACTGCCAAGAGGAATTTAAGAAGATTTATGTTCATTGTCAAAGGGGCAGAAAAAGAATTTACAAGTTTACATAAGAAAATACAAAGAGAGATGTCTCTAGATTTTTAGAGGAATACTAAACCTCGTCCTTTTACTTTTTATTTGCCCTCACACCACTCTTACCACTCAAAGTTAATATTGTACTATGATATTGTACTAAGGGCCTAGACAGGGCAATTAGGCAATAATAGAGAAGAAAAGTGATCCACAGCAGAAATAAAGTGGTAAAACTATCTCTGTCTGCAGATGATGTGAACTTATTTTTTAAAAAAAAATTCTTAGGAACCTGACAAAAACATCAGAATAAATGATCACAATAAGTTTATAGGGTACATGATCAATATATTAATATCAAATGAATTTGCATATGTTAGCATTGAGCAATACAAAAACAAAGTTCTCAGTAATGAATTTAACAGAAGGAGTGTAAGACTTTTTTCCAGCTGTACCCTGGATAGTTGTATAATGTTAGATGGAGGAAGTATGACTTTGTTATTGTCCTTATTTGGAGATTAAATATGGAATATGGTATTAGAAAGTAAGATCTGGGCACTGCATGTACATACTGCTTCTAGAACATTGGTGCACTTATATCCTTAGCTGACAGAGAAAAAGATATATTGTGTGTATAATGCAGTTAATAATGCACTGTGTATATAAACATGAAAACTTATATATGCAAGCATATGTATCTATATTCAGTTAAATATGAGTTCACATTGATTTTTCCAACTCTCAACCACTACCACATGGATCACTCTAGCCTCCTTTTCTTGCCCAGTTGTAACGTCCCAATGCAACAGTGATAAACCTAGCTCTTCCCATCTGCTACACATTTACTTAATTGTTCCATCCCAATGTAAATGTATAGCAGTACTAGAATTGTTAACCTGTACCCCATGGAAAACAACTTTATCAACTAGGGTAGAATGCTTATGTGCAGTTTTTTGTCTTGAGGCTTATAGTCTCCATGCATTTCCATAGTTACTTAAATCAGCACACATCACCCTCCACCTCGTTCAATGAGGTGGTTCCATAATTAGCTTAAAATGCTTTCTGGTATCCTTGGAACCCCTCAATGGCTTTTTAAATCTGCCTACATTAAGTTTCCTTATTTATACTGTAAAGTCCTACAGGTCTGAACAAATGCGTAAAGTCACGCGTCCACCATAATGGTATCCTACAGAATAATAGCTTCACCACTGAAAAAATTTCCTGTGAATAATGTGTTCAGCCCTCTCAACCTCCTTTGAAGCTTTCTAAATGTTATTCTCTATAACTCTGGTTCTTCCAATGTCATATAAAAATGCCTGGGTGGGTTAAGCCTCTGCTTTCGGATCGGGTCATGATCTTGGGGTGCTGGGATTGAGCCCCACATCAGGTTCTCTTCTCAGTAGGGAGCCTGCTTCCCCCTCTCTCTATCTCTTACTGCCTCTCTGCCTGTGATTGCTCTCTCTCTCTGTCAAATAAATAAATATAATCTTTAAAAAATAAAAATAAAAATCAATCATACATCAAATAGCTCTTTCAGACTGGCTTCCTTAACTAATATGCATTTAAAATTGCTCCATGACTTTTAGTGGCTTAACACACCATTTTTTAAATCACTGAATAGTATTTCACTGTATGTATATGCCAGTTTGTTTATCCACTCATCTACTGAAGGGTATCTTGGTTGCTTCCAATTTGGGACATTATTAATAAAGTTGATATAAGTATTCATATGCAGGCTTTTGTGTAAATGTTAAGTTTTCAAATAAGTTGAGTACCTAGGAATGCGGTACTTGGATTACACCAGACTATGTTTAACTTCGTAAAAACCTGCTAAAGTTTGCAAATATTTTTAACCTCAATTTATAGTAAGAAATACACTTTAATTCATGATCCAATATAAACACAAACATACATTTGACATTTATCCTTTGAATATTTACAATATGCTGTAACCTAGACACTGTATTTATAGTACTAACTAAAATAGAGAAAACTCCCAGTTTTGATGGAATTTACATTCTAGTGAGGGAATATAAAGAAAATAAGCAAGACATTTCATATGCTAAATAATACCTCTAAAAAATTACAGTAGGAAAAGGTACATTTTACAGAAAAGGAAAAACTATGGAGACAAGAAAAAACAACAAATCCACACTTCCCTTGTCACGCTCTGTGAAGCTATTTAGCAGCAAATGCTTTATTCCCCCTTTATGGTTATTAGTAAATACCATCATAAACTGTTTGCTTTCTGCTGGCAAGGCCAGCAATACACTTTCACTGTCCTAACTCAGGGGCTTATCAACTCTTCAGCCCTATATCACAGTCTATTCTACAGACAGCCGGATTGTCTTTATCTTCCACCCGATGTTGCTGATTCATTATACTGGAGATATAATGCTGGTTGAACCTACTGTGCTAGGGAAGTAGCAAATACTCAAGACACATTGGTAAGACACTTGTCTGCTTCAGGGTGGGATCTAATCCCACAGAAAGGCAGGGGAATGCCACCATGGTAAAATTTCTAAGGGTCCAGTGTTGTAGGGCATGCCAAGGTATTCCTTCTAAAATAAAGAATGAGTTGATCCTCCTACCAATAGGAAAGAGGTACAACCATTATTGGGCCACCTTGGATTTTGAAGACAGTATACACCACATTTGGGTCTGCTACTCCAAGCCATTTACTAAGTGAACAGAGAAGCTACCAATTTTGAGTAGGGTCCAGAACAGGAGACTGTTCTGCAACAGATCTGAGCTGCCAAGCACACTGCTGTGCCATTTGGGCTGTATTAACCAGCAGATCTAACATTGCTTGAAGTATTGGTAGTAGAGGGTCCTGCTTAGAGCTTTTGGCAGGCAACTATATGTGAATCACAGTGCATACCCTTAGGATTCTTTAAGCAAAGCCATGCATCCTCTGTAAACAACTATTCTTTTGAGAAACAGCTTTTGGCATGCCTGGTGGGCCACAGTGTTAAGACTGAACACTTAACCCCAGGCTACCAAGTTACCATGTATCCTGAACTGCCCATCAAGAACTAGGTGTTGTATGATCCACCAAGCCATACAACTGAGTACTCAAGCAGCCCTTCATCATTTAATGAAACAGCATATACAAGATTAGTCTCCAGCAGGTTCTGAAATCTCAAGTATGCCCATGACCTCTACTAACTCCTATATTCTACCCTCTTACTGTCTTCAGTTCACAGCTATAGTCTCATGAGAAGTTTACAACCATCTGACTGAGAAAGAAAGTGCTCAGTCTCTATGTACCGAGTGCCCAGTATATGACCAACAACTGATGCTCCAGAGGTGTATACGGCAGGGCTGAAGAAGGTACTTTCTCATTCCAGAAGCTCACAGGCCATTAATGGCAATGATGTCTACAAACTCCAGGAGGCATTAGAGGAGATTGCTAAGGTCTCTAGAAGGACGGAAGGGCATTGACAGCAGTGCCTGTCGATTTCAATTTGGATTGATTCTAGAGTCTATTTTTGGAGAAGGTCCTATACAAGTTGAGTCAATTTGAAAGTAACAGCATTAGTGAATTAAGTGAACCTTGTAAGTGGAGAACAAGTCGTTTGCAGAACCCAAAAAGGACTAAATGATGTATTTGCATTAACATTCTGTGTGCAAAGAACACACAACAGAGAGAATCATCAATAGCTATTTCTTGACAGTGCCAGGGATGGAGCAGCCCTTGGTTTACCAATACTGAGCCAGATCTTTGCAGATATGTATAGGGAAATGAATTATCCACTTCTGTGATTCTTTTGTATGTGTATGTAACCAATGAATGTGTGAAATAGCTCCTCAGAAGAGGATGTCATCAGTATAATATTATACCTGTGCTCCTGAGGAAATGTGGATGCAATTAATATACTGCCTGCAAAGACTATGTGCAGAGGCAGAGGTGCTGAGATATCCCACTGGTAGCCTGGAAAAGTTGTACTGTGCCCCATTCGGAGGTGAAGGCAAATTGTGGCTAAGGCTGTTAAAGAGGGCACTGAACAGAATATAGTAGCCAAATCTGTGAGAACAAAATCCTTAGTGGTGGCTATTGGGATAGGAGTAATTTCAGCAAAGTGGTGTTGGGTCCTGAACAGATGGGTCATAGCACCGATGGCACTGTGAAGTGCCATCAGCATTTCCAGGTTTAAGAAGAGACTATACTGGGCTATTAAATGGAGAAGCAGTAGTGATAATCACTTCTCTGAACAGGACTTTACAATTGTTTCAGCTAAAGGTGTATGGTATATGAGGGATCCCATTTTGTCAACTGATTAAGTGCCCACAGTTTATATTCACTGGATCAGAACCTACTGTGGGATGGTGCTTTAAGTCAAAGGGTGCTATACCATGGAGAACTTTGGCTACAGTTCTGTTGGTTAAGGTAAAATGAACCTATTTATCCTGAATGTCTCAGATTCTTCAGGTTGTTAAAACAAAGTATCAGAGACCAGGTGGCTTATAAACAACAGAAATTTATTTCTCACAGTTCCACAGGCTGGCAAGACCAAGACCAAGGCGCCCTGCAGTATCAGGGTCTGGTGGGGGCCTGCTTCCTTGTTCACGGACAGCTGTCTTTCTGGGTTGTCCTCACGCAGGCAAAAAGCCGAGGAGTTCTCTGGAGTCTTATTAGGGCACTACTCCCATTCATGAGGGCTCCATCCTCATAACCAAACCTTATCCAGATACCATCACACTGGGGTTTAGATTTCAACAAGTGAATTTTAAGGAAAATACCAATATTTAGTCTAAGGAACTTCTATTTTATATTCAGTAGCTCCTCCAAGATTTTAAGGAGTAACATGACTAAATTGAGTGGAATGCCCAGATATGGCCATAATCTGAGCCCTGTTTTAAGGCCATGGAAATTTGCCAATGGTGCATTTCAGCAGATATTTAAGTCAATTCAGAAACTAAATAGTAGAGGTACAAAAGCCAATCAATGCCCTTTTATCTTTGTTGTATAAATTATTTAAGTATGTTCCCCCAGTTGGGTCAATCTGTGGACCTTAATTTCCATCATTTTGTTGTCTCCTCTTCCTGTATCCAAGTCCCTCCCCCTTCTTCATTCTTTCATTCTTTTTTTTTTTAAGATTTATTTGACACAGAGATCACAAGTAGGCAGAGAGGCAGGCAGGGGTGTGTGGGGGGGTGGGGAAGCAGGCCCCCTACTGATCAGAAAGCCCGATGCGGGGCTCAATCCCAGGAACCTGGGATCATGACCTGCGCCAAAGGCAGAGGCTTTAACCCACTGATCCACCCAGGCACCTCCTCATTCTTTCTTGCTGCATCTTTCCTTTTTGTTGTCACTAGATAGACCTCAGGGTTTTTTTTTTTTTCTTTTACTCTGATCAAATTTACAAATTTCCTCCCCCAGAGATCCTCCAGGCAGGATCTTCAGGGCTATGGGTCTGCTCCATGGCAATAGTCGCTTCTTACAGATTAAAAATCCTGGGCTTAAGTCGCATTCAATAATCCCCTTTGCTGAGGCACAGAGTGGGTGTTTTCCTCCCTAAACAAGAAGATGAGAATTTCTTTCCAACACAGGCACAGGGAGAAGACTGGAGCAGCATGAGTGTGCTTGGCCCATTACTCAGTGGTTGACGGATCATCTGCTGTATGGTTGTCTCTTTTTTTCTACCATGCCCATCATCTTCTCTCTCTCTCCTTTCTCTCTGTACAAATTCCCTCAGAATATTTTGGATTTCTAGCCATGTAAAGTCACAGGTTTCTGTTTTCGTCACCTGTAGCATGGACCTGGGTGGTCAGAAAGGAAAGCACCACAGCCCAGCAGTTGGCTTCTTTGGCAGTTGTCGCTTCCTCCAGGGAATGCCAGTCAATATCCCGGGGGTCAGGGTTCACAAACGGTAAGGTTATTTGTCTATAGCCCCATTCAAAGTCACTAAGCTCCATAATTCCAAGGTTAGACCCTGGAGTAGTGATAAAACAGCAGTGCTGAGTAGACTTCAGGTTCACTGGCTAGAGGTTTTGCATCAGAAAGAGCACTTGAGCTCCTTTCTCTGGCGATTTGGAAGGGATCTCTTTTCTTATCAACAACTGAGCCACAGGATACCATAAATTTGCACCTCAACACCATCGGGCATCAGATGTGTGCACAATGGCAGCAAGGGAAGGAGTAGCAGAGGAAAGAGGGGAGGCTCCTGCCCTTACCTGAGCAACAGCTCATTAGACAACTGGAATGGCATGCTTATCCTCCTGGAGCTGGTTGTCTTACCTTCCCAAAATTTCACAAAGGACAGCTGCATGCCATCCCAGCAGTACACAATAACAAACCATGCTATGCATGGGTACACTGAGAAGTCAGGGATGGTCACCAGACTATGCAGTAACCACAGGGTTCTAGCCAGATCTTTGGTAGGTGGGGTGCAAATGCAGTTAGGGAACAGTGTTGTCACTGCCTTTACAGGAAGGAGCTTCACAGCCACACTGAACCCAAAGGGAAGTCACCTGGGGTAAGGCCAATTAACAATTCTCTCTTAGGGACAAGAGCTTTTTAGGGTGGGAAGACACAGTGACACCCCAAAAAGGTGGCAGTACAGTGCAGGTCAAAAGGCAGGACTGGCAGCAACTGGCAGCTCTATCCCAAGGGGCCTTTGTCATATCACAGAACCAGCTAGTCAGTCAAGAACAACTAGTTAATGATAACTAGATGAACTACATCTTAGATGGTGATCTTCATCTTGGATGGACCATCCTCTTCATTACGATAAGTGTATTAACTGTCTCCTATTCACTCAGTTGGTGGTGGGATTCCATCTTGGTTTCAGAGGTAAAAGAGTTCATTATACTAGACCTTAATTTCAGGCCACAGTTACTATAATTTAGAATATTCCAAATACTATAAAAACATCTCAAATGTTTATTAATGTTGATTATATTTTCAGTGCAGAAATCTATGACAAACAAAAACCGTAATATAGAAAAAAGATGTTATGAAGAGAGGTAAGAAATTCATGATACTTCCAAGAAAGATAATATGGCTTTCAAGAATAGAAAAGCTATAACTGAAAATAGGTTTAGTGGCTGTCAATATGCAATTTATGATAATTCATTCTGCCTCCCACCATGGGAAAACTGGTACTGAATAATGTGAGTTCTTAATTTTTTTAAGTATAGAAGAAAGCAGCTTCACAGATTCATCTACACTGCTACATGCAGGCAGGTTGTTTAATACACTTTATTTTTTAGAGTAGTTTTAGAGTTAGCAAAAAATTGAGCAGAAAGTACAGAGTTCCTATATACCCCCGTCACTTCTACCCACTGCTACAGTCCCTTTATTCGAATATTGTATTAGTGTGGTATATTTGTTACAACTGATGAGCCAATATTGATACATTACTACTAACTAAAGTCCACAGTTTACCTCAGGGTTTACCCTTTGTGTTTTACACTTTATGGGAACTGACAAATAAGTGACATGTATCTACTATTATAATATCCTAAACAATTGTTTCACTGTCTTAAAAATCCTCTACAATCCACCTATTCAACCTTCCCTGCCTTGCCCCAAACCCCTGGCTATCACTCATCTTTTTTACTGTCTCCATATGCTTCCGCTGTTATCAGAATGCACTATAGATGGAAACCAAAGTGTAAAGTCTTTTCAGATTGGCTCTCTTCATTTAGCAACTGTAAGTAAGTTTCCTCCATGTCTTCTATTCCTGAGAGTTCATTTCTTTTTACCACTCACTCAATCACTGTACTTTGTAACCTTATTATAATTGCTTACCAGTGTCAAAGTATTCTATTGTTGACTCCTTGGAATTTTCTACCTACAGAATCATGTCATGTGTGAATATAGACAGTTTTATTATCTCTTCCTTCCAAATCCAAGTTTATTTTCTTTGTAATACTGTGTTAGCAAAGACTTCCAGAAGGAGGCTGAAAAAGAGTGGTCAAAGGGGCCCCCTTCCTTCTTGCCTTACCGCAGAAGCATCTATTCTCACCATTAAGTACAATGTTAGCTATACGGCTGTTGAAGACGTGTCTTACTGAGTTAAAGACATTCCCTGTATTCCTAGTATGCTGAGATTTCTTATTGTGAATGTGGGTTAAGATTTTGTGAAATGCTTTTCTGCACCTATTGGTATGATCATATGGTAATTTCTTCTTTTGCCTGTTGATATGATGGGTTACATGAACTGATTATCAAATGTTGAACCAGGACTGCATACCTAGAATAAACCCCACTCAGTCATGGTGTGAAAATGTATACTGTTGGATTCAATTTGCTAATGACTTGTTGAGGATTTCTGTACCTATGTTCCAAGACATAGACTTCTGTCTGCAGTTTCCTTTTCTTGTAATGTCCACCTCATTTTGCTATTACAGCAATGCTGGCCTCACAGAACGAGTTAAGAAGTAGTTCTGCTTTTACTTTTTAGAAGAGATTGTAGAGAAATGGTATCACTTCTTCCTGAAGTGTTTGGTAGACTTCACTAACGAACACATTTGGGCCTGACACTCTCTGATTTGGAAGATCAAGTATTAACTCAATTTCTTTAACAGCTATATGCCTAGTTAGATCTTTCTGTGAGCTTTGGCAGATTGTGACTTTCAAGGAACTGGTCTATATCATTTCATCTAGGTTGTGAAATTTGTGGACAGAGAGCAGTCCATAGTATTAGTATTCTTTTAATATCCATGGACTCAGTTGTTATGGCTTTCCCTCATTCTATTGTCAGCACCTTGTTTCTTCTCTTTTTCTTAGCTAATTTAGCAAAGATGTTTATCAGTTTCATTGACCTTTTAAAATAACTATCTTTTGGTTCTACTGTTTTCTGCTCAAAGTATTATTTCTTTTGTTTTGTTTATGCTGGATTTAATCAGCTCCTTTTCCTAGTTTCCTAAGATGTGAGCTTAGACTCTTTGTGCAAGTTAAGATCATTTGTTTCTGTAACCTGGTTTGTGTAATCTCACTGATGGTGTAATTTATTATACCACCTTTATACTCTGTTAGTCAATAAATGCTCCTCTCCAGCTCCACCCACTCCAGTCTCAACCCACCTTCTCACAGAGCCAAAAACCTCCAAGGGCTCAGATATGTCTCTGGCTACACAGGCCTCTGCCTTAGAGGGCAGCTACTTGCAGAGGGTTTGTATAAAATTTGGGCTGAGGACTAGAGGACTCACATATGTACACTCAAGGCACCTCCTGGTTTGACATGAACCATGAATGAATGGGGAAAACGAGACTAGGAACTAGGAACTATCCCTCTGTACTGAATACATTCTACTTGCCACTTTGCTATTTTGATTTATACATTCTAAAGGGTTACAAGTTAGCTCTGTGGGCCTCCTTTTACAAACTGCTCAGCCCTTACACACATGGGCGATGTGCCTGATATGGTAACAACTGCCAAATTAGGAATGTCTGTTCTGTGTTCACAACTAGATTAAGTTGCATGATGCATATGGAGCACATACAGTTTATATAAGGTACCGTATGTGGATATGCAAATCCTGTACACTTGAGGGACGCTTCACATAAGGATTTAAGGCTGTGGCCCTAGTTACTCAGTTTATTTCTGCTTTTAAAAAGCTTCATATTCACATGATTGCCAGAATGGGGGCTGCAGGGAACTTCTTGTGATGAAATCGTGATTCCCTTGTAATTCTAATGCAAAAGAAACTCCAGATTCCTTTTCAATTTTGTAAGCTATGTTGATGGTTACTCCAACTATTAAGTGATAAAATTTCACAGAACTACACGTACACACAAACTGCATATAAAAACTGAAGTGAGAATAAGGACTATATGTGACTTAGTACTGTGGTACCATCAACTCCCTGTGCTTGACAATATACCATGGTTGTGGAAGTCAGCAACAAAGGAATCTTGCTGGAAGGCACGTGAGAATTCTATGTACGACTGCAACTTCTTGTAAGTATGTTTTTTCATTTTACTTTTTTTTTTTTTTTGGTTTTTAAAGCTTTACAGGGCACAATATACTTCTATAAATTACAATTTCTTATGTTTTCCAAAGATAAATACAGCATCAAAACCCAAAACTCAACTTCTAATGTTGTGTTACTTCTAAAAATAATCTTCAAGCTATGTACCCCAAAATTGAAAGGTTTCCCTTTAATATAAATTCTGATGTAACCTAGTTTGTATTTTTGCTAAAAAAGAAAACAAATATACTTTTACAAAATAAAAAAATCTGTAACGCTTTATACCAGTATTTGCTTGGTGACATTCAATGGAATGTTACTTAACAAGACTGTCCTGCATTTGTCACAGTCTACTTTGGAGTAAAATAAGGCCAGTTTGTGTGGAAGAAGGTTCCCGAACATTCAGGATGTCAACAGAGCTTCTGCCAGTGTGAATTCTTTTGTAATGGCTGCTGAAGTGCAGCTCAACACTCCTAACATCCCCTTCAATTGTAAGATTTTTCTCCTGTGTGTGTTCTCTGATGTACAATGAGGTTTGACTTTTGAGAGGTTTTTCCACATGCATTACATTCATAGGGCTTCTCCCCTGTGTGTGATCTCTGATTTTTAGCAAGGTCTGACTTGCGGTAAAAAAATTTTCCCACATTCAATTCACTGACAAGATTTCTCTCCTGTGTGAGCCCTGTGATGTACTGTGAGGGATGATTTGTGACTGAAGGACTTCCCACATTCATTACATTCATAGGGTTTCTCCCCTGTGTGTTTTCTGTGATGTAAAATAAGTCCTGACTTCACACAGAAAGATTTCCCACATTCATTACATTTATAGGGCTTTTCTTCTGTATGAGTTCTCTGGTGGACAATTAAGGTGGACTTATGACAGAAAGCCTTTCCACATTCATTACATTCATAAGGTTTCTCACCTATGTGAATTCTCTAGTTCTGTGTGAGCTGAGACTTCTGACAGAAGGTTTTCCCACATTCGTTACATTAATAGGGCTTCTCCCCTGTGTGTGTTCTATTATGTTTAGTTAGGTATGATTTATTATAGAAGATTTTCCCACATTCGTGACATTCAAAGGGTTTATCCCCTGTATGTGTCCTATAATTTTGAGAGAGGGTAGACTTATGGCTGAAGAATTTCCCACATTCAGGACATGCAAAAGGCTTCTCCCCTGTGTGAGTCCTCTGATGTACTGTGAGGTCAGACTTCAAGCAGAAGGTTTTCCCACATTCAGAACATTCATAAGGTTTCAACCCTGTATGAATTATCTGATGCTGGGTGAGAACTGACTTGTGGTAGACTGTTTTCCCAATGCATTACATTTGTAGGGTTTATCCCCTATGTGAGTTCTCAGATGTTGTGTAAGATGTGACTTCTGACAGAAAGATTTCCCACAGTCAGGACATTCAAAGGGTTTTTCACCTGTATGAGTTCTCTGATGCACTGTAAGGTATGAATCCATAGAGAAGGATTTCCCGCATTCATAGCATTCATAGGGTTTCAGTCCTGTGTGTGTTCTCTGGTGTTTAGTGAGGTCTGACTTCTGACAAAAAGTTTTCCCACATGCATTACACTGATAGGGTTTCTCACCTGTATGTGTTCTCTGGTGTAACGTGAGGGCTGACTTGTGGCTGAAGGCTTTCCCACATTCACTGCACACATAGGGTTTCTCTCCTGTGTGTGACCTCTGATATTTAGTGAGGTTTGACTTCTCCCAAAAAGTTTTTCCACATTCATTACACTTAAAGCATTTCTCTCCTGTGTGTATCCTCTGATGTCAAGTGAGGTGGGATTTCTCCCAAAACGCTTTCCCACATTCATTACATTCAAAGTGTTTTTCTCCTTTATAAGGTTTCTGAAGTTGTGAAAGGCATAAATTCCTCCCGAAATCATTCCCACTTTGATTACATTCATAGTGTTTCATATGTGCCCCATGATGTTTCAAAAGGGTAGATTTTATACATTAGGATTTTCCACAACCACTGAATCCACAGTGATTTTCCTCTGAGGGATTTATCTGATGGACTAAGAAGGAGTTATCAAAGAAGGTTCTCCCATATTCATTACATTCACAGTCATTACCTTCTGCAATCTCTCTCTTGTATGTACTAAATATTGCATTTTCAAGGAAGGTTTCTTGATAAGTATTATAATCAAAATTTTGCTCTAACATTTGAATCTTCTCAGGATGAATAGGGTCCTCATCATGACTCAACGTTTTACCATTTTTAAAAAATTCACTTTTCTCTCTAGTATGAGTTTTCTCATGTTTAATACTGAGTAGCAATTTCCCACAGGCATTAAATTCATCAGTCTTTTTTCCTAAATAGTTTTTCTTATCAATAAACACTTCTGAAATACAGCTGAAATTCACTCCACATGAGTCCCACTGACAGAGGGTTCTTCTGGAAGGAAAAGACTTTGTGTCCAAGTTAAGTGGTTTTTCTACTACATTACCTTGTTCTTTAGTTAGTGTTTTATTATTGATGAATGCAACTTCCCACACATGTTTAGGCTGGTTTCTGTGGCTTCTTTCTTTCTTATGATCAGTTTTCCAGATTTCTAAAAATAAGAAAAATTAACCTTACATAGAAATATTAGCACATTTTTTAAAAGATTTTATTTATTTATTTGACAGAGAGAGATCACAAGTAGGGAGAGAGGCAGGCAGAGAGAGAGGAGGAAGCAGGCTCCCTGCTGAGCAGAGAGCCCAATGCGGGACTCGATCCCAGGATCCTGAGATCATGACCTGAGCCGAAGGCAGTGGCTTAACCCACTGAGCCACCCAGGTGCCCATATTAACACATTTTTTACAGAATACAATATATATACAAATGCCCTATATTATAGCTGACTTGGATTTCTTTTTTAGTCTCCAGAGAAGAAAATAATTTTAAGCACATAATTTTTTTTCTATTCTTGAATTTGATATGAAAAAACAGAAAGGAAAACAAGAAACAAAAGCCTTGCACAGTGCAAAAAAGGAGCAGAAACTGGCTATTACAATGTGTACATCTGCATTCTGATGTCTAAAAAATAACAGCACCTGTTAAAATCTGAATGTCTCCATCTCCCCTCTAAACAAATGTATGGATCAATATAAGGAGAGCAAATAAAATTATCTACAACAACCCACGACTTTGGCATAACTAGGAGATACAAAGTACTACTAAATTCAAATCACCACTAAGAAAAGAAACATTTAAATACAGAAGAAACTGATAATGAACCCATATCCATTGTAAGAGTCAGCTACATACTATAGCAACCACACATAAAGAAGAGAGAGGGAACTCAGAGATAATTAAATGTAAATAGAATCATTCCCAGAAAGGGGAAGTCCCACTATGAGTGGGGCAATACTGAGATGACATGTCAGTTCTGATACATGACAATCAGACCACTCAGGGAACTCCAAGAGTATATGGGAACTAAGGACACAACGCTTAGTGATCTAGGTGAGGAATAATATTGCAAAAAGGACAATGTGACCTTGGAATAGACTTAAATTACAAGGAGCCAGATATGAACTGAATTGCCCCTCTCCCAAATTCATATGCTGCAGCCCTAATTCCCAATGTGATTGTATCTGGAGACAGTGCCTTTAAGGATGCAATTAAGGTTGAATTAGGTCATCAGGGTGTAGGGCTAATCTAATAGGAACAGCATCCTTATTAGAAGTTGGAGACACCAACTTCCTTGCTCCCACCATGTGCACACACACACACACACAAAAAAAGTGACGTGAGGCTACAGCAAGAGGGTGCTGTCTGCAAGCTGAAGAGATATGGCTCACCAGAAACCAACCCTGCTGGCACCCTCAACTTGGCTTTACAAACTCCAGAAGTGTGAGAAAACAAAATTCTGTTACTTAAGTCACCCAGTCTGTGGTGTTTTGTTATAGTAGTCCAGGCAGACTGACAGAGAGCCCAAAGTGAAAAGAGACTTCACTGGAATTTTAATAAATAGCATTGAAAAAGGCATGATGACAGAGCAGAAAAAATGACAATAAAACTAAAGAAAGAAGAAATGGATCACAAGGAAGGCCCCTGCTAAAGAAGGCAGTCTGCAAAATAGATAAAAATTTTTAAAATAAAATTATATGCATATATGTAGGATTATATTCTCTATAGAGGATAAACCCTAGAAAAGAGAAAATTAAACCCAAAAGCAGTAAGAGAAGTAAGAAATAAACCCAAAAGCAGTAAGAGAAGTAAGTAATAAAGATCATAAGGAAAATAATGAAATCAATGAAATACTATACACATACTTCATTTCTTTTTTTTTTTTTAATTTTTTATTTTTTATAAACATATATTTTTATCCCCAGGGGTACAGGTCTGTGAATCACCAGGTTTACACACTTCACAGTACTCACCAAATCACATACCCTCCGCAATGTCCATAATCCCACCCCCTTCTCCCAAACCCCCTCCCCCCAGCAACCCTCAGTTTGTTTTGTGAGATTAAGAGTCACTTATGGTTTGTCTCCCTCCCAATCCCATCTTGTTTCATTTATTCTTCTTCTACCCACTTAAGCCTCCATGTTGCATCACCACTTCCTCATATCAGGGAGATCATATGATAGTTGTCTTTCTCTGCTTGACTTATTTCGCTAAGCATGATACGCTCTAGTTCCATCCATGTTGTTGCAAATGGCAAGATTTGATTTCTTTTGATGGCTGCATAGTATTCCATTGTGTATATATACCACATCTTCTTGATCCATTCACCTGTTGATGGACATCTAGGTTCTTTCCATAGTTTGGCTATTGTGGACATTGCTGCTATAAACATTCGGGTGCATGTGCCCCTTTGGATCACTACATTTGTATCTTTAGGGTAAATACCCAATAGTGCAATTGCTGGGTCATAGGGCAGTTCTATTTTCAACATTTTGAGGAACCTCCATGCTGTTTTCCAGAGTGGCTGCACCAGCTTGCATTCCCACCAACAGTGTAGGAGGGTTCCCCTTTCTCCACATCCTCGCCAGCATCTGTCATTTCCTGACTTGTTGATTTTAGCCATTCTGACTGGTGTGAGGTGATATCTCATTGTGGTTTTGATTTGTATTTCCCTGATGCCGAGTGATATGGAGCACTTTTTCATGTGTCTGTTGGCCATCTGGATGTCTTCTTTGCAGAAATGTCTGTTCATGTCCTCTGCCCATTTCTTGATTGGATTATTTGTTCTTTGGGTGTTGAGTTTGCTAAGTTCTTTATAGATTCTGGACACTAGTCCTTTATCTGAAATGTCGTTTGCAAATATCTTCTCCCATTCTGTCAGTTGTCTTTTGATTTTGTTAACTGTTTCCTTTGCTGTGCAAAAGCTTTTGATCTTGATGAAATCCCAATAGTTCATTTTTTCCCTTGCTTCCCTTGCCTTTTGCATTGTTCCTAGGAAGATGTTGCTGTGGCAGAGGTCGAAGAGGTTGCTGCCCGTGTTCTCCTCAAGGATTTTGATGGATTCCTTTCGTACATTGAGGTCCTTCATCCATTTTGAGTCTATTTTTGTGTGTGGTGTAAGGAAATGGTCCAATTTCATTTTTCTGCATGTGGCTGTCCAATTTTCCCAGCACCATTTATTGAAGAGGCTGTCTTTTTTCCATTGGACATTCTTTCCTGCTTTGTCGAAGATTAGTTGACCATAGATTTGAGGGTCTATTTCTGGGCTCTCTATTCTGTTCCATTGATCTATGTGTCTGTTTTTGTGCCAGTACCATGCTGTCTTGATGATGACAGCTTTGTAATAGAGCTTGAAGTCCAGAATTGTGATGCCACCAATGTTGGCTTTCTTTTTCAATATCCCTTTGGCTATTCGAGGTCTTTTCTGGTTCCATATAAATTTTAGCATTATTTGTTCCATTTCTTTGAAAAAGATGGATGGTACTTTGATAGGAATTGCATTAAATGTGTAGATTGCTTTAGGTAGCATAGACATTTTCACAATATTTATTCTTCCAATCCAGGAGCATGGAACATTTTTCCATTTCTTTGTGTCTTCCTCAATTTCTTTCATGAGTACTTTATAGTTTTCTGAGTATAGATTCTGTGTCTCTTTGGTTAGGTTTATTCCTAGGTATCTTATGGTTTGGGATGCAATTGTAAATGGGATTGACTCCTTAATATCTCTTTCTTCTGTCTTGCTGTTGGTGTAGAGAAATGCAAGTGATTTCTGTGCATTGATTTTATATCCTGAAACTTTACTGAATTCCTGTATAAGTTCTAGCAGTTTTGGAGTGGAGTCTTTTGGGTTTTCCACATATAGTATCATATCATCTGCGAAGAGTGATAATTTGACTTCTTCTTTGCCGATTTGGATGCCTTTAATTTCCTTTTGTTGTCTGATTGCTGAGGCTAGGACCTCTAGTACTATGTTGAATAGCAGTGGTGATAATGGACATCCCTGCCGTGTTCCTGACCTTAGCGGAAAAGCTTTCAGTTTTTCTCCATTGAGAATGATATTTGCGGTGGGTTTTTCATAGATGGCTTTGATGATATTGAGGTATGTGCCCTCTATCCCTACACTTTGAAGAGTTTTGATCAGGAAGGGATGCTGTACTTTGTCAAATGCTTTTTCAGCATCTATTGAGAGTATCCTATGGTTCTTGTTCTTTCTTTTATTGATGTGTTGTATCACATTGACTGATTTGCGGATGTTGAACCAACCTTGCAGCCCTGGAATAAATCCCACTTGGTCGTGGTGAATAATCTTTTTAATGTACTGTTGAATCCTATTGGCTAGTATTTTGTTGAGTATTTTCGCATCTGTGTTCATCAAGGATATTGGTCTATAGCTCTCTTTTTTGGTGGGATCCTTGTCTGGAACATTCTCCAGAATAGATCACATCCTCGGTCCTAAATCAGGACTCAACCGGTATCAAAAGATTGGAATCATTCCCTGCATATTTTCAGACCACAATGCTCTAAAGCTAGAACTCAACCACAAAAGGAAGTTTGGAAAGAACCCAAATACATGGAGACTAAACAGTATCCTTCTAAAGAATGAATGGGTCAACCGGGAAATTAAAGAAGAATTGAAAAAAATCAGGGAAACAAATGATAATGAAAATACAACGGTTCAAAATCTGTGGGACACAACAAAGGCAGTCCTGAGAGGAAAATATATAGCGGTACAAGCCTTTCTCAAGAAACAAGAAAGGTCTCAGGTACACAACCTAACCCTACACCTAAAGGAGCTGGAGAAAGAACAAGAAAGAAACCCTAAGCCCAGCAGGAGAAGAGAAATCATAAAGATCAGAGCAGAAATCAATGAAATAGAAACCAAAAAAACAATAGAACAAATCAACGAAACTAGGAGCTGGTTCTTTGAAAGAATTAATAAAATTGATAAACCCCTGGCCCGACTTATCAAAAAGAAAAGAGAAAGGACCCAAATAAATAAAATCATGAATGAAAGAGGAGAGATCACAACTAACACCAAAGAAATACAAACTATTATAAGAACATACTATGAGCAACTCTACGGCAATAAATATGACAATCTGGAAGAAATGGATGCATTCCTAGAAACATATAAACTACCACAACTGAACCAGGAAGAAATAGAAAGCCTGAACAGACCCATAACCAGTAAGGAGATTGAAGCAGTCATTAAAAATCTCCAAACAAACAAAAGCCCAGGGCCAGACGGCTTCCCGGGGGAATTCTACCAAACATTTAAAGAAGAACTAATTCCTATTCTCCTGAAACTGTTCCAAAAAATAGAAATGGAAGGAAAACTTCCAAACTCATTTTATGAGGCCAGCATCACCTTGATCCCAAAACATACTTCATTTCTAATATAAAAATTTCCTATATGTTGATTTCCTACTAATTCTGTTTTCATGAACATTCAGCTCAAATAGTTTCTAATTTACCCTTCAAATTCTTCTCTGAACCTTCAAGTTATGTAAAAGTGTGCCATTAATTTTCTAACTATTTAGGAATTTTACAGCTCTTTCTGTTATTGATTTTTAATTTGGCTAGATCTAACTCTACTCTGGTAAGAAAAAATATTTTATATGACTTGACTCCTTTTAAATTAATTGAGATTTGTTTTAGATCTTAGAATGCGATCTACCTTGGTTTATGTTCACGCTTTCCTGAAAAGAATGTGTATTCCATTGGTTTATTTGTGTGTAGGGGTAGGGGATATTTTATAAATGTCAATTAAGTCAATTTCGTTACTCAGTGTTCTTCTATTTATCAGGAGAGAGATATTGAAACAGACGGTAACTGTGTGTCTTTTTCTCATTCAAGTTCCATCAGGTTTTCCTTTCTAACACTTTGAAAAACTATCTGTCATCCTAGAAACACTGGGCACCCCCAAGGCAGAGCCCTCTGACAAGAGTCATTAGAGACGTACACTGTGGAAGGAAAGGACTTTAAATAATCCAACCCAGTCATTAAACAAATAAATAAGCAAGGAAAAATAACAATGGGCCCTTTCAGAGAAAGAAGGAATCAGTATAAGGCTAGGTACAAAATATCTAAAATATCCCTTTTGTCCAAAGGAAAAAAAAAAAAAGAAAGAAAGAAAGAAAGAAAGAAAGAAAGAAAGAGCTTTGTCTTGTGATTCATAAGACAAAGAGGAAAATTTCACATATAT
This sequence comes from Mustela nivalis, assembly GCF_964662115.1. NCBI lineage: Eukaryota > Metazoa > Chordata > Mammalia > Carnivora > Mustelidae > Mustela > Mustela nivalis. The sequence goes on along the minus strand of NW_028133808.1, from coordinate 5,913 downwards.
GGGGGAAGGAGCAGGCAGCTAACTGCCCTTGAAAGAGTCCAGATATCAGACTTAGCACTTCTGAAAGCAGCTTTTACAAACACCCCCAAAAGGCAACCATGTTCAAGGAAGTATAGGAAGGTAATGATGGCACCCTCATCACATAGAGAACATCAACAAACTGAAAAGAATGAACCAAAAATTCTCAATTTGAGAATTATAATATCTGCACTGTAAATTTGCTAGACAGGCTCGTTGATTCAAGCTTATAGAAGACAAATTAGTAAACTTGAAGATACATCACTAGATATCATTTACACAAAAGAAATAAGAATAAATAAAACTGAAGAAAGCCTCAAACAAATGAAAAAAGGTGCTACCTGCACCAACATATTCATAATGGAAATATCAAAAGAACAGAAGGAAGAGTGAGAGGAGAAAAATCATTCAAAAGAATGATGGCAAAATCCTGCAAATTTAAGTGAAAAATAATATGCAAATTCAAGAAGATAAACTCCATTTGAGATAAACAGAGATCCATGCCAAGAAGCATCATAGTAAGAATACTAAAAAAGAATCACAAAAAAGAAAACAAGTATCAAGAGAAATACAACTCATCACATATAGGGAGATATAGGAAACTCCAGTGAGACTGATACCTGACATTTCTGTATGTTATTTTTTAAATTTTCCTCTGGGCTGTCTTTTATTCATGCTTTACTTACATGTGTCTTGTCTAATTCTGAAGTGTTTAGGTATTTTTCTATTGCCTTTTTTTAAAGATTTTATTTATTTGACAGATACCGATCACACGTAGGCAGAGAAAGAGAGGAAGGGAAGCAGACTCCCCGCTGAACAGAGAGACTGACTCTGGACTCAATCCCAGGACCCTGGGATCATGCCCTGAGCTGAAGGAAGAGGCTTTAACCCACTGAGCCACCCGGGTGCCCTCTACTGCCTTTCTATTACTGATTTGCAGTTTGATTTCCTTGTGCTAAGAGAGCATAGCACAATTTTGGTTTTGCTAAATTTACTAAGATTTGTTTATGGCCATCCTCTCACTCGTGTTCTTTCTGTCTCTCAGATAAATAAAATAAATATTAAAAAGAAAGAATAAAAGTGAACACCAGGGACATTGTGCAAGTGGCCGGCACCATGAAGATCTGGACTTCAGACCACGTCTTTGACCACCCATTGGAAACTATTACAGCTGCAACACAGAAAGGCCCAAATGTGGTTGGAGGTGATGTACTGGACAGACATACAGATCACTCTGGAAAGCTGTACAGCCAAAGACTTCTCAGCACAGAGTGGGGGCTGCCTTCCATTGTGAAATCTCACATTGCAGCAAAAAATAAAACATTTGTGCAAGAACACTCTGTACTTGATTCTGCAGAGAAAATGATGGAACTTAAATCTACTAATATTTCACTTACAAATACGGTTTCTGCAGTTTATACACAAACCACACCCTCAGGACCCAGAAAAAAATATTTTGACTCAAGAAGTTGTGATCACTGAGGAAGGAGTCAGTCTTAGCAGTTACCTTGAAAGACTGATGGCAAGCATGGTATCTTCAAATGCCAATAAAGGCCAAGAAACAGTGGAATGGGTAATACATCAATTAAATGCTGAGACTGAAGACTTGGCAGCTTCAGCAAGAGGGAGCATGAAGACACCAATGGCAGTGGCAGGGTTTGTAAGAAAAATGAGGATGAAAGCTGTTACACGATACACCCGCTCCCCACATCTCTGCAAGCTGGCAATATACTTGTTATTTAAAAATCAGAAATATATTTTAGGTAGGATATTTCTTAATAAGCTGAAGAAAAACTGTATGATTTTTGATCAAAACAAAGAGGAGGCAGATTTCTAAATAAAAGGGATCATCTGAAAGTAGTATTGTTTGAAATGTCCATCTAATTCCTGAGGATTCTAGTAGTTATGTGAAAATTTAGCAATTTCTGAAAAGGACCTAGAAAATCATATTGGCATATTACATCTCCTTTAATGCAGAACTGTAAAGCTTTTCATGCATTAGTACTCTTCCCAGCTTTGGACTAACCCCAGAACAAAGCTGAGCCACCTAAATACATATAATTATCTTGCTACAGTAAACCTAAAGAGCTTGCATTAGGGAAAGCTTTAAAAAAGAGAGAGAGAAATTATAGGGGCACCTAGGAGGCTCAGTTGGTTAGGCATCAGTCTTTGGCTCAGATCATGATCTCAGGGTCCTTGGTTCAAGCCCCACATCAGGTTCCCCACTGAGCAGGGAATCTGCTTCTCCCTCTGCCTTTGCCTCTTCCCCCTGCTTATGTGAACACTTGTTCGCACTCTCTAAGTAAAATCTCTAAAACAGAAAAAGTTTTACAGTTTTAAAAGATATTGATTTGTATAAAATAACTTGCTCTGTTATAAACCACCATTAAAGACCACAGTGTTTTGTTTGGTACTTAAATGACATTTTTGGAGTGAAAATTATTACTAAAGTAATACATAACTCCAACAACAACAACAACAACAAAGAATTTTATTGTATTAAAGAGTACTGTACTAATTTGCTACAGTTTTGTAACTTAGGAAAGGTATTATCTTCCCTGGATTTGTCCTTTATGACTTAGTATGCTATAAAGTGGGCTTAAGATGTTATCAGAAAAATAAAGTCAACCTGGAACTTTGTAGCACTCCAAAGAGAGAAGAGCTGTTCACATCGTTTAGCATTTCACATTTGAATAACTTATAAACTGCCAGGTGTCAAAACCATGGTACTCTAATTGCTAAAGCATAGCATGCCAGGTTATTTGGATAGAATTACTTTTTGAAGTAATTGTGACTACAAAACATCTTTTTTATGCGATCGGGAGGGAAACAAACCATAGGAGACTCTTAATCTCACAAAACAAACTGAGGGTTGCTGGGGGGGGGCAGTTAGGGAAAGGGTGTTTGGGTTACAGACACTGGGGAAGGTATGTGCTATGGTGAGTGCTGTGAAGTGTGTAAACCTGGCGATTCACAGACCTGTACCCCTGGGGCTAATAATACATTCTATGCTAATAAAAATTAAAAATTAAAAAAAACATCTTTTTTTACATGAAGAACTCCACGTTATTTGAAATCACTCAATCACTGTCTTTCTGAAGCATACATCCCAGGCACTTAATGTTTTTAATAATATGGTGCAACTGCAGGGAGGTGGGGCATGGGAAGGGGAGTGATAACGAGAAAAAAAAGTACTGATCTAAACTAAGCCCTACATGAATTGCTTTGGAGATTTTATTTATAGGAAATCCTTAAGGAGCAGCTGCAATCTGAAAAACAATCCAGTAAACATATTTTGTTTCAAATTTTGTAGCATTTATTAGCCAGTAAATACCTTTGATATTTGCAATTGTTACATAGAATACTATAGTTAGAAGGTAATTAGCTCTTATCCTGGATTATGTAATGCTTGATGTGATAAACTCATCAGATTTCCTATAAAAGAAACCAGTCGATATATGTTTATAACCACAGAAACAGTATACCAAACTATTTAAAAGTTTGTGTTTTCCTACTTAAAATATTGTTCAGCTTAAGACTTCTTAGGATATTGGTAAAATCAAGTTAAATCCAAAGAGTTTTTTGTTTTAAGATTTACTTATTTATTTTATTTTTAAAAAGATTTTATTTATTTATTTGACAAAGAGAGGTCACAAGTTGGCAGAGAGGCAGGCAGAGAGAGAGAGGAGGAAGCAGGCTCCCTGCTGAGCAGAGAGCCTGATGTGGGACTCCATCCCAGGACCCTGAGATCATGACCAGAGCTGAAGGCAGAGGCTTTAACCCACTGAGCCACCCAGGCGCCCCTTGATTTATTTATTTATTTTAGAGAGAGCGAGCACACAAGCAGGAGGGGCAGAGGGAGAAAAAAATCTCAAGCAGACTCTGTGATAAGCACAGAGCCCAATGTGAGGCTCAATCTCCCCACCTCAACACCATGACCTGAGTGGAAAACAAGAGTTAGACACTAACCAGATGCACCGCTTAATCACCCTCTAGTAAGGTTTTTGATTAATTTTTGCAACTGAAGATGGTTTTTACAACTGAAATAATATTCTGGCAAAACAAAACATTGCTAAACATTGATATTTGATAAAAAGCTGCCATCTATAATTTCTGTAAATTATACTTGTTCTGAAAAAGATGCAATGCCCTAATGATAAAAAGATTTCTCAACAGGGTGCCTGCATGGCTCAGTGGATTAAGCCTCTGCTTTTGGCTCATGTCATGATCTCAGGGTCCTGGGATTGAGGTCCATATTGGGCTCTCTGCTCAGCAGGGAGCCTACCTCCCCCCCCCTCTGCCTGCCTCTCTGCCTACTTGTGATCTCTGTCAAAAAAATAAATAAAATATTTTTTAAAATTTCTAAACAAACAAAAGTAAATATCAAGTCAATTAAAACAGGCATGAATGTGAAAGCCAAAAAAAAAAAAATTAAAAAATAACAGAGGAGATTATCTATCTGGCCTTAGAGTAGGAAAATTAATTTTAAACAGGACACAAAAGATGGAAACATTAATAAATTTAATAAGCTAATCCAAGGATCTGGAAAGTCTTCCTTGTAAAGAGCCAGACAGCAAATACTTTAGGTCTTGAGGGCCAGGTGGTCTTCATCATTTCACTACTTAACGCTACCACTGAAGCCACTGATTACACACAAATGAATGACCAGCATAGTAACAGGTAGGGATTGTGAGAGGAGTGCAAGGGAGGCTTTAGAAGTGCTGCCAGTGTTTGCTCTGACCTATGTATTAGTTATGCGAGCATTAGATTTGTGGTAATTCACTGGGCTCTACACTTACAATCTGTGGATTTTTTAATACATTTGTTGTATGTATAAAAATAAGATTAAAGGGGCACCTGGGTGGCTCAGTGGGTTGAGCCTCTGCCTTCGGCTTGGGTCGTGGTCTCAGGGTCCTGGGATCAAGCCCTGCATCTGGCTCTCTGCTCGGCGGGGAGCCTGCTCTCTCCTCTCTCTCTCTGTCTGCCTCTCTGCCTACTTGTGATCTCTGTCAAATAAATAAATAAAAATATTTATTAAAAAATAAGATTAAAAAATAAAATACATTTTAGGTTAGTGATCAAAGAAGGCATCAGAAAGTAAATGGAAGCCTGTGTAGAATCAAACAAAAAAAAAAGCACCACATATTGATACTTGGTACTGATTCTGCAGCCAAAGTAGTAGTAGAGGGAAATTATATCCTTACATGGGCATAACAAAGAGCTTTACAATAAACTCATCTTCAAAAAAAGTTACAAAAGGGGCACCTGAGTGGCTCAGTGGGTTAAGGCCTCTGCCTTCGGCTTGGGTCATGATCCCAGGCTCCTGGGGTCGAGCCCCACATCAGGCTCTCTGCTCAGCGGGGAGCCTGTTTCTCTTCCTCTCTCTCTGCCTGCCCCTCTGGCTACTTGTGTCTACTACTACTGTCTGTCCAATGGATAAATAAAATCTTTAAAAAAAAGTTACAAAAACATCCTATAACCAAAGATATCTGAAGGAAAGAATAAAGGTAAAAGCAGGAGTTAATAAAAATAACAGTGGAAGGGAGCCTGGGTGGCTCAGTGGGTTAAGCCTCTGCCTTCGGCTCGGGTCATGATCTCAGGGTTTTGGGATTGAGCCACGCATCAGGCTCTCTGCTTGATGGGGGCCTGTTTCCATCCCCAGCCCCACCCACTGCCTACTTGTGATCTCTCAAATGAATAAATAAAATCTTTAAAAAAAAAACAGTGGAGGGGCGCCTGGGTGCTAGAGTCAGTTAAGCATCAGTCTCTGGATTTCTGCTCAGGTCATGATCTCAGGCTTGTGAGGCTAATCCCCACATTGGGCTCCAGGCTCAGCATGGAATCTGTGTAAGACACCCTCTTCCTCTCTCTGTGCCCGGCTTCCTGGGCTCAGGC
>NW_028133809.1:0-40655 GCF_964662115.1 Mustela nivalis | reverse complement strand
GAGCATATTTTTACTATACCTGTGACACCAATTTTGTGACTCCTTCAAAACATAATCAGGGACACATTACTTGCACACAGAAAGGATGGGACCCAGCAGAACCATGCCAGAGTAAGTAAACCTTTTTCCAATTGTGTATCTGTAAATATTTCAAATAGTAGAGGGAGAAAATTGCATAAGTGAGTACCATTAAGCCTTGTATGACAAAATAAGGCCAAAGGATGAGTTTTATGAGCAAAAAGACTCATACACGATTTTCTTTTTATAAGGAGCTCTTCATAAAAATTACTTTATAGATAAAGATGGAAGCTTTTCAAAAACACCCATATCATTCATATGCATTTTAATTATAAAAACTGAAGATAAATAATATCAAATATTGATTTTATCTTTTTACACATTTCGTAGTAGCTTTAGTTTTTCTTGAGCTGAATGTTATTTTGGATACTTAGATGTTATAGATTAAATATTGTACAAATAGTTTTTAACTTATTATTTTAAATGTTTTTATGGGTTTTATGGTTTTTAGGACAATGTACTTTCAATTATTTGAAAAATGGAAAGCATCCAAGGTATGCAGAAAAATATTCCCAAGGTGAATCTGTGAGAGTTCAATGCAATTCTGGTTACAGTCTTCAAGATGAGCAGACTATAATGACATGTACAGAGAATGACTGGTTCCCTCCCCCTGAATGCATTCCTCTCAGTAAGTACATGGTCTGAAATCCCAGTATATTTATGGTTTTCTAATCCACATTTTTATTAACTGTAGCAAAATGTTTATATCAACTTTCTGATTTCTGCCAATGCATATACTCATCCTTATTTTTTCCGAGTGTGTATGATATACAAATTTCTTGATACATATATAGCAAAATAAATGTTTACTGATAGGTATTAGTCAAGAAAACAGTAAAAGAAAGACAAAGAGGAAAGCTATAATAATAGAGGTACACCAGAAGTGGAGGGAAAAAGATGGCAGTGAAGTAGGAAGAACCTAAGCTTGCCTTGTCCCCTGAATACACTGAGATAACCATCAGATCGTCCTAAATTCCCAAGAAATTGGCCTGAAGACTAACAGAACAAATTCAACAACTAAAGGTCATAGAGAGACCACATCGAAGAAGTAAGATGTAAGAAACACAGTTTGAAAGGAATGGATTGTGGCCACTGAGGTGGGGAGAGAGCTATGGTCACAGAGAAAGACAAGAGACAGATAAACACACAAGGGAGCACATGGGGAAATGAATCATTTTGGCAATTGTCTTAGAAAGTGAGAGAGCCCAAATTTCATAATTCCTATGACCAGTGGGGTTTAAAGACTGGGATTTTAAAGGTCAGTGTGCTTGGTCCTGGGACAGTTCAAAGGGCATTGGGACTTGGAGAAAAGACAACCAAACAGCCTGAGAACATACAGCTGAAAAGAGCAATCTGAAGAGCACACAGGGCACACAGTGAGGAGTTTATTGCAGAAAGGCAGTTTCCCCAGAGATCCCTTAGGGAACAAAGGAACTGGTAGGTGCCTTCTTTGCACCCCCGACACTTCAACATAAACACAGAGCCACCTGTGCGAACCAGCCCAAGCCAGTGCTCACGACCTAACTTGCTCACACCAACTCCCTGTGCTCCACTGGAAACACACTTCCAGTCATACTTTCCTCAGTCCCTGAGCAGCCAGACTCCTCCCCCAGAAGACGAACCCAAACCACTGCCCCCACCACATCTCCCCAACTGGAATTTTGGGGACCCTTGATTCCAGGAATGGTCATAAGAGGTCTCAGTTCACAGACACATAGTTAAAACTCACCATAGGCCAGAGACCAAATACTGACCACCACAGGCAAAGAGGGCCTCTACACTTGACTGACCTGAAGGATAAAGCAGTCAAGACACAACAGTGGTGTGCATACAGCACACACTGGAGAACTCCCTAATGTGCCAGGCCCTGGGACACAGGGGTCATAACACTGCAAGGCACTATAGAACCTCTTCTGCATAAGTCCATTACTCTCAAGAATAGGAGAAGAAGCTGACTTTCTGAACAAAGAAGCATGCACAGAAATTTAGACAAAAATGAGAAAACAGAAGAATTTGCCCCAAGTGAAAGGACAATACAACACCACAGCCAGAGATGTAAGTAAAATATATATTAGCAATATACCTGATAGATAACTTAAAGTAATGATTATAACGACACTCTCTGGACTTGTGGAAAAAAGTCAAAGACCTGAGTGAGACCTTTAACACAGAGATAAAAAATAACATACCAGAGATCAAGGGCTCAATAAACAAAATGAGAAACACACTTGGAATATACAGCACGCTGGAAGAAGCAGAGGAAAGAATTAATAACCTAGAAGACAGAGTAACAGAAAGTAATCAAGCACAAAAAAAGAGAGAAATAATAATTGTGCAAAATGAGAAAAGACAAAGGGAACTCAATGACTCCATCAAATACAGCAACATTCATATTATAGGAGGCTCAGAAGAAACAGAGAGGGAAAATGGGGCAGAAAATATATTTGAAGAAATAATAGCAGAAAATGTTCCTAATCTAGGGGAGGAAGCAGATATCCAGACCCAGGAAGCATAGAGAACTCCCCAAAATCAACAAAAGCAGAACCATACCAAGACATCATAATTAAATTGACAAAACATAGTGATATATACACAATTTTTTTTTCTTTTTTTTTTTATAATTTTTTATTTTTTTATAAACATATATTTTTATTTTTAAAGCAGCAAGACAGAAACAAAACAAACAAACAAAAAGACAGTAACATATAAGGAAAAACCCATAAGGCTACCAGGGGATTTTCAGCACAATTGTCCAAGTCAGAAGAGAGAGGCATGATAAAGTCAAAGTGCTGAATGGGAAAAACCTGCGGCCAAGAATATTCTATACAGAAAGCCTATTATTGAGAATAGAAGGAACAACAGAGTTTCCCAGACAATCAAAAATTAATGGATTTCATGACCACTAAACCAGCCCTGCAAGAGATATTAAAGGGGACACTGAGTGAGAAGAGACCAAAATTGACAGTATGAATGCATGAATCATAAAGCACTAAAAATGTATATTGTGTAAAAAAAATTCTGTCAAGGAATTCACAAAATAAAAGGACGTAAAATATGACTCCAGATACCTGGGGAAAAGAAGAGTAAGAATGGGTTCAAACTTAAATGACCATCAACTTAATATGGAATGTTACATGCAGAAGATGTTATATACAAACCCAATGGTAACTGCAAATCATAAACCACTAATAAATATACAAATAATAAAGAGAAAGAAATCCAATATGTCACTAAAGAAAACCAGCAAACCATAAAGGAGAGAAAGACAAAAAAGGATCAGAGAAAATCTTCAAAAACAATCACAAAAAAGCAATAAAGTGGCAATATATACATATCTATCAATAATGACTTTGAATGAAAATGGACTAAATGTTCCAATCAAAAGAGATAAGTTGACAGAATATATAAAACAAGACCCATCTATATGCTGCCTACAAAATTCATTTTGGAACAAAAGTCACCTGAAGATTGAATGTGAGGAGATGGAGAATATTTATCATGCAAATGAGTGTCAAAGGAAAGCTAGGGTATCAATGCTTATTTTGGACAAAATAGATGTTGAAACAAAGACTGTAACAAAACACAAAGAAGGACAACATATAATAATAAAGGTGATGATCCAACAAGAAGGTGTAACAATGATAAATATTTATGCAACTAACATGGGAGCTCTCAAATTAAAAAACAAACAAACAAACAAAAACCACAACTGTTAATAACAAACATAAAAGAACTAACCAATAATAATACAATAATAGTTGGAACTTTAACACCCCACTTACATCAATGGATGGATCATATAAATAGAAAATCAAAAAGGAAAAAATGGCTTTGAATGACACACTGAGCCAGATGGCTTTATACATTCAGAACATTCTATCATAAAACATCAGAATAGACATTCTTTTAAAGTGCACATAGAATAAAACACATATTGGGCCACAAAAAAAGCTTCAACAGATTCAAAAAGATCAAAGCCATACCATGAATTTTTTCAGAACACAATACTATAAAACTAAAAATCAACCCCAAGAAAAAAATCCAAAAAACCACAAATACATGGAGGTAAAGTAACATGCTACTAAACAGTGAATGGGTCAAGAGCAAATAAAAAAAGAAATGGAAAAGTTCATGGAAATAAATGAAAATGAAAACACAACAGTTCGAACCTTTGGGATTCAGCAAAACCAGTCCAAAGGGGGAAGTTTATAGCCATAGAGTCTAGCTCAAAAAACTAGAAAAATGTCAACTAAACAACCTAAACTTACACCTAAAGGAGCTGGAAAAACAACAAGAAAAAACCTAAAACCAGCAGAAGGAAGGAAATAATAAAGATTAGAGAAGAAAAAATGATACAGAAACTAGAAAACAATAAAACAGATAAATGAAACCAGGAACTCTATCTTGGAAAAAAAAAATTGATAGACTTTATAAACCCTTTGGTAAACCAAGTGGTATTAAAATAAAAACTTAAAACTTAAAAAAGTAAAAATAAAATAAAATAAAAATAAAATTAATTAATTAATTAATTAATTAATTAAATCTTAAAATTTTTAAAAAGTAAAATAATAAAATAAAAAATAAGAACTTGAGCACATACATACATACATTTAATCTAGAAAAAAATAGTGACACCAGCAACATAGCAGAATACAAGTTTCTATTCTTCCTGGCAAAGAACACCAATCTTAACAATAGCCCACAGACAAGAGCATCTTTCTGGGAATCTGGGAATCTAACAGAAGTTTCAGCACACTGTTAGAGCAAGAAGATCCAACAATGGGTGCATTGAAGTGGGTGAGAGGAACAGTTTTAATGATCTGAGTCGCTATTCCCCCAAAGTGGCTTGGTTCAGTGCCAGGAGAGACCCACTCAGCCTGCAGCTTCTCCACTGGGGAAGAGTGTGTGAGTTAGAGTCTGGCTGCCTCAGCTGTGTGGATCTCTGACCAAAAGGCTCATTTCTTTCTCACCACATCCAGAATACCCTCAGGTGATCTTCATGACTTAAGGGATTGGGGAAAGCTTGGAGCACAGGAATCAAGCCTCAGAAGCCATCAAGGGACAAAGATCCTACTAACCACTTGGCACTAACCACTGGAGATGACTGGCCTACAGATCCCGCTCAACTAATTGTATCCACAACATTCCTCACACCTGCAATCCAATGTACCAATGTACCTTGTGCATGCCCCAAAGGTAGGGAATGCAGCAATTTTTAGATGGCTAGAGAGCATACCTAGAAAGCAAAACTGACCGACAAGAGTGCTAGAAAGCACATACTTGAGCATTCAGCATTGGAGCCAGCAAACTGGAAGCTGGCTATCAGGGTTGAAAGAAGGCATACAATCTAAGATTTCCCTCCCAAGTGGTAGAAAAACATAGGGAGCAGATATATCCATTTTCTTTTAAAAGCCTTAGAATCCCTAACAGGTGTGACAGAATGTATTTCTCTCCCAAGGTCAGTCAGGAAAGACTAGAGAATGTGAGAGCTTCTTCAAAGATGAAGGCAGTGATGCAAGACTTTAACGAACATGAGAAATCAAAGAAACATGACACCAATGAAGGAACACAGTAATATTCCAAAAACGTAACACCAAATAATTAAGATCTATGATTTTTCCTGATAAGGAATTCAAAACAGTAGTTTTATGGAAGCTCAGTGAGCTATAAGAAAACACAGAAAGAGAATTCAAAGAAGTCAGGAAAACAATGAGATAGAATCATAAAAGGAACCAAACAGAAATTCTGCAACTGAAGAATACAATAAATGAAAAGAAAAATACAACAGAAAGCATCAACATCAGACTTTATAAAGCAGAATAAAGAATCTGTAAAGTAGAAGAGAGGCCATGTGATATTTTCTACTCAGAGGAGAACAAAGGAAGAAGAATTAAAGAGTAGAGAGGGCCTATATGAATTTAGGAGGCTATCAGAGGAAACATTTTAGGCATCATGTAAGTCCCAAAAGGAGAAGAGATGGAGAATGGGGAAGAAAGTTTACTTAAAGAAATAATGGCTGAGAACATATCCATTCAGGAAGAGATAAGGACTATCAAAATCAAGAAGCTCATAAGTCCCCAAACAGATTTAACCCAAAGAAATCATCTCTTAAGACACCTTACAATAAAACTGCCCAAACCAAGACAGAGAATTTTGAAAGCAGCAAGAGAGAAAAAAATACCTCACATACGAAGGCAGTTTTATGAAAGATTTTATAGTGATAAATGCCTACACTTATGAAAAGAAATGATTTCAAATATACAACCAAATTTAATATATCAAAAAAAAAACTAGAAAAAGAACAAAGTCTAAAATTAGCAGAAGCAAGGAAAAAACAGAAATCAGAGAAGAAATATGTGAAAGTAAAACCCAAAAAATCAAATAAATTAATACCTACCTTTTTTGAAAAGATAAACAAAATTGATAAACCTAAAGCTGCTAACCAAAGAAAAAAGAACATAAAAGAAACAAAATAAGGAAAGAAATTGGAAATATTCAATTGATTCCATACAAATTTTAGGATTATTTGCTTCAGCTCTTTGAAAAATACTGGTGGAATTTTGATCAAAATGGCATTAAAAGTATAGATTGCTCAGGCAGTATAGGCATTTTAACAATGTTTATTCTTCTGATCCAAGAGCATGGAATGGTCTTCCATCTTTTCGTGTCTTCTTCACTGTCTTTCATGAGTGTTCTGTAGTTCCTAGAGTACAGATCCTTTAGCCCTTTGCTTAGGTTTATTCCCAGGTATCTTATGGTTCTTGGTGCTATAGTAAATGGAATCGATTCTCTAATTTCCCTTTCTGTATTTTCATTATTAGTGTATAAGAAAGCCACTGATTTCTGTACATGTCATCTGTTAAGAAAGAGAGTTTGACTTCTTCATTGCCAATCTGGATACCTTTTATTTCTCTTTGTTGTCTGATTGCTGTCGCTAGGACTTCTAATACTATCTTGAACAAGAGTGGTGAGAGTGGGCATCCTTGTTGTGTTCCTGATCTCAGCGGGAAGGCTGCAAGCTTTTTCCCATTGAGGAAGATATTTGCTCTGGGTCTTTCATAAATAGATTTTATGAAGTTCAAAAACAAAAATAAAACTGGCGGCATCATGTTACCTGATTTCAAGCTTTACTACAAAGCTGTGATCACCAAGACAGCATGGTACTGGCATAAAAACAGACAGATAGACCAGTGGAACAGAGTAGAGAGCCCAGATATGGACCCTCAACTCTATGGGCAAATAATCTTCGACAAAACAGGAAAAAATATAAAGTGGAAAAAAGACAGTCTCTTCAATAAATGGTGCTGGGAAAACTGGAAAGCTATATGTAGAAGAATGAAACTCGACCATTCTCTGCACTGTACACAAAGATAAACTCAAAATAGATAATAGACCTCAATGTGAGACAGGAATCCTTCAGAATCCTAGAGGAAAACATAGGCAGTAATCTTTTCAATATCAGCCACAGCAACTTCTTTCAAGATATGTCTCCAAAGGCAAAGGAAACAAAAGTGAAAATGAACTTTTGGGACTTCATCAAGATAAAAAGCTTCTTCACAGCAAAGGAAACAGTCAATGAAACAAAGAGACAACCCACGGAATGCGAGAAGATATTTGCAAATGACAGTACGGACAAAAGGTTGATATCCCGGATCTATAAAGAACTCCTCAAACTCAACACACACAAAACAGACAATCATATCAAAAAATGGGCAGAAGATATGAACAGACACTTCTCCAATGAAGACATACAAATGGCTATCAGACACATGAAAAAATGTTCATCATCACTAGTCATCAGGGAGATTCAAATTAAAACCACATTGAGATACCATCTTACACCAGTTAGAATGGCCAAAATTAGCAAGACAGGAAACAACATGCGTTGGAGAGGGTGTGGAGAAAGGCGAACCCTCCTACACTGTTGGTGGGATGCAAGTTGGTGCAGCCACTTTGGAAAACAGTGTGGAGATTCTTCAAGAAATTAAAAATAGAGCTTCCCTTTGACCCTGCCATTACACTATTGGGTATTTACCCCAAAGATACAGATGTAGTGAAAAGAAGGGCCATCTGTACCCCCAATGATTATAGCAGCAATGTCTACGGTGGCAAAACTGTGGAAAGAACCAAGATGCTCTTCAGTGGACGAATGGATAAGGAAGATGTGGTCCATATATACTATGGAGTATTATGCGTCCATCAGAAAGGATGAATACCCAACTTTTGTAGCAAATGGACAGGACTGGAAGAGATTATGCTGAGTGAAATAAGTCAAGAACAGAGAGTCAATTATCACATGTTTTCACTATTTGTGGAGCATAACAAATAGCATGGAGGACAAGGGGAGTTAGAGAGGAGAAGGGAGTTGAGGGAAATTGGAAGGGGAGTTGAATAATGAGAGACTGTGGACTCTGAAAAACAATCTGAGGGTTTTGAAGGGGTGGGGGTGGGGGTGGGATGTTGTAAGAACCAGGTGGTGGATATTAGAGAGGGCATGAATTGCATGGAGCACTGGGTGTGGTGCAAAAATAATGAATACTGTTACACTAAAAAAAATTAATTTAAAAAAATTCAATTGATGCCACAGAAATACAAATGTTCATAAGAGAAAATCATAACTGATTACACACCAATAAATGAATAAAGAAATGAATAAATTCCTAGAAATTCAAAGCTTGCCAAAATAAAATCATTAAGAAATAAAAAATCTGAACAAGCTAATAACAAGGAACAAGACTGAATCATTAATTTAAAATATCTCTGCAGGGATGTCTGGGTGGCTCAGTCAGTTAACCTGCAGCCTTTAGCTTATGTCATGATCCCAGAGTCCTGGGATCAACATCCTCATTGGGCTCCTTGCTCTCTCTGCTTCTCTCTCTCTGTATCTGCCTGCTTATGCTCTCTCTCTCTCTTTCTCTGATAAAAATAAATAAATCTTTAAAATATCTCTGCAAAGAGAGTCACCTGGATGGCTCAGTAAGTTTAGTGTCTGCCTTCAGCTCAGGTTATGATCTCAGCATCTTGGGATTGAGCCCCGTGTGGGGCTCTCTGCTTAGCAGGAAGTCTGCTTTTCCCTCTCCTTCTGCCTCTGCTCCCTTGCCACTCACGCTCCCTTTCTTGCTCCCAAATAAATAAATAAAATCTTTTAAAAAAATATTTCTGCAAAGAAAAGTCTGGGACAAGAAGTTTTCATTGTAATTTAAAGAAGAATTAATACCAATTCTACTCAAACCATTAAAAGAATTTGAGGGAGGGGGGCTTCTAATATCACTTTTCAAGATTAGCATGAATGTTAGTGTCAAAGCTAGACAAGCACACTATAAGAAAAAAATATATAAGCCAGTATCACTGATAAACATAGACAGAAATGCTCAACAAAGTATTTGCAAATTGAATTCAACAGCTTATTAAAAGATTCATACACCATAATGAGCTGGGTTTATCCATGGGCCTCAAGGATGGTTCAACATAAGCAAATCAGTAACATGATAAACCAAATTAACAATACAAAATGTAAAAATCATATAATCATCCCAATAGATAGAGGAAAAACATTTGACACAGATCACAATCCATTTATGATATCTCAGCAATTTGGTATTGAAGAAATGTAACTTAACATAATAAAGGCCATAAATAAGAAGCCTATAATTAAGATTATATTTAGTTGTGAAAAGCTAAAAGCTTTTCCTCAAGAATCAGGAAAAAGACTAGAATATAATCTTTCACCACTTTCAAACAAAGGGAAATTATAGGTACCCAAATAAAAAAATAAGTAAAATTATCTCTGTTTGGAAAAACAAAACCCTGTTATAATTCATAAGTGAATTTAGCAAAGTTGCAGGATACAAAATCAATACACAAAAATCTGTTGTGTAATGAATAATGAACTATCAAAAAGAGAAATTTAAAAAACAGTACCATTTACAATAGCATCAAAAGTAATAAGATACTGTGGAATAAATCTATCCAAAGAGATGAAAGACTTGTATCCTGAAAACAATAAGAAAATAATAAAATAAATTGAAGAGATATAAATAAATGGAAAAATAGTTTATGTTCATGGATTAGAAGAATTAATATCATTAAAGTGTGCATACTGTCCAACAGATACAATTCCTGTCAAGATCCTGCTGGCATTTTTTGCAGAAGTAGAATAAACAATCCTAAAATTTATTATGGGACCAGAAGACTCCCAAGTAGCCAAATCAATCTTGAGAAAGAAGAGCAAAGCTGGAGGCATTGTGCTTCTTGATTTCAAACTAATATAGAGTGATTAAAATGAAAACAATATCATATTGGCAGATCAATGGAACAAAATTAGGAGCCAGAAATAAACTCATATGCATATCCTTAATTAAAATTTGATAAGGGAGCCAAAATACACATGAGGAAAGTAGTGTCTTCAGGAAAGAGAAAGCTGGATATCTACAAGCAAAAAAAATGAAACACTATATTAAACCATTGACAAAAATTAGCTCTAGATGAATTAAAGGCTCAAATTTGACTTGAAACCATGGAAGTCCTAGAAGATACATAGGGGAATATCTTCTTGACACTGGTCTTGGCAATAATATTCTTTGGATACAACAGCAAAAGCTGAAATAAATAAACATATCAAATGAAAAACTTCTACTCAGCAAAACAACAGAATAAAAAGGCAACCTCTGGATTGGGGATAAAAATATATGTTTATAAAAAATTTTTAAAAAAGGCAACCTCTGGAATGGGAGAAAATATTTGTAAGCCATAATCTTATGAAGAAAAATATATAGTTGTGTGTGTGTGTGTCTATACACACACACACGTATATAAACATTATTTACATATACATATATATGCCTATATACACATACACACATACACATACATATTATATACATATTACATATATATGCATATAAGTTGTATTATATTATATATATAAAACTCTGTAGCAAAAAACAACCCAAGCCAAATAAAAATGAGCAAAGATCTAAATAAACATTTTTCTGAAGAATACATGCAAATGGCCAATTGGTACTCAAAATCACTAATTATCAGGCATATGAGATCAGAACCACAATGAACTATTATCTCATACCAGATAAAATGGCTTTCATCAAAAAGACAAGAGATAACAAATGTTGACGAGAATGTGGAGTAAAGGGAACACTTATATACTTTTGGTGGGAATGTAATTTGTTATAGGCATATGGAAAACAGTATGGAAATTCCTCAGAAAGTTAATTGAACTACGATATGATACAGCAATCTCATCTTTGAGTATATATCTGAAGAAAATGAAATCAACATCTTGAAGAAGTACCTGCATCTCCGTGTTCATTATAGCTTTATTCACAATAACCAACATACAGAAAAAAACTAAATGTCCATATGGCTGAATGGATAAGGAAGATGTGATAAATATATACATATTTTTTTCCAATGGAATACCATGAGTGAAAGGAAAATCTTGCTATTTACAACATGTAGATAAATAATGATTAAACTTCAAGTTTAACATATATGAAATCAAAAGAAAAAAAGAAAAAGTCAAACTCATAAAGCAGAGACTAGAATAGTAAATACCAGTGGCTTGCAGATGGGGGAAATGAGGAGATGGTGGTCCATGGTGTAAGCCTGCAGTTATAAGATGAATAATTCTGAAGATCTAACATTCAGTCTTGATGACTATAGTAAGTAATAATGTATTGTATAGCTGAAATTAGCTTAAGAATAGATATTAAGCACTCCACCTACAAAAAAAAGTAATCATGTGAGATGATTAATGCAATTTTAATTTTTTCCAAGTGTATATGTGTACCAAGTCATCTCATTGCACATTTATTTTTTTTTTGTGGTTTCTTTTATTTTTATATATAATATTTTATTTTTTATAAACATATATTCTTATCCCCAGGGGTACAGGTCTGTGAATCACCAGGTTTACACACTTCACAGCACTCACCAAAGCACATACCCTCCCCAATGTCCATAATCCCACCCCCTTCTCCCAAACCCCCTCCCCCCAGCAACCCTCAGTTTGTTTTGTGAGATTAAGAGTCACTTATGGTTTGTCTCCCTCCCAATCCCATTTTCTTTCATTTATTCTTCTCGTACCCACTTAAGCCCCCATGTTGCATCACCACTTCCTCATATCAGGGAGATCATATGATAGTTGTCTTTCTCCGCTTGACTTATTTCGCTAAGCATGATACGCTCTAGTTCCATCCATGTTGTCGCAAATGGCAAGATTTCATTTCTTTTGATGGCTGCATAGTATTCCATTGTGTATATATACCACATCTTCTTGATCCATTCATCTGTTGATGGACATCTAGGTTCTTTCCATAGTTTGGCTATTGTGGACATTGCTGCTATAAACATTCGGGTGCACGTGCCTCTTTGGATCACTACATTTGTATCTTTAGGGTAAATACCCAATAGTGCAATTGCTGGGTCATAGGGCAGTTCTATTTTCAACATTTTGAGGAACCTCCATGCTGTTTTCCAGAGAGGTTGCACCAGCTTGCATTCCCACCAACAGTGTAGGAGGGTTCCCCTTTGTCCGCATCCTCTCCAGCATCTGTCATTTCCTGACTTGTTGATTTTAGCCATTCTGACTGGTGTGAGGTGATATCGCATTGTGGTTTTGATTTGTATTTCCCTGATGCCGAGTGATATGGAGCACTTTTTCATGTGTCTGTTGGCCATCTGGATGTCTTCTTTGCAGAAATGTCTGTTCATGTCCTCTGCCCATTTCTTGATTGGATTATTTGTTCTCTGGGTGTTGAGTTTGCTAAGTTTTTTATAGATTCTGGACACTAGTCCTTTATCTGATATGTCGTTTACAAATATCTTCTCCCATTCTGTCAGTTGTCTTTTGATTTTGTTAACTGTTTCCTTTGCTGTGCAAAAGCTTTTGATCTTGATGAAATCCCAATAGTTCATTTTTGCCCTTGCTTCCCATGCCTTTGGCATTGTTCCTAGGAAGATGTTGCTGCGGCTGAGGTCGAAGAGGTTGCTGCCTGTGTTCTCCTCAAGGATTTTGATGGATTCCTTTCGCACATTGAGGTCCTTCATCCATTTTGAGTCTATTTTTGTGTGTGGTGTAAGGAAATGGTCCAATTTCATTTTTCTGCATGTGGCTGTCCAATTTTCCCAGCACCATTTATTGAAGAGGCTGTCTTTTTTCCATTGGACATTCTTTCCTGCTTTGTCGAAGATGAGTTGACCATAGATTTGAGGGTCTATTTCTGGGCTCTCTATTCTGTTCCATTGATCTATGTGTCTGTTTTTGTGCCAGTACCATGCTGTCTTGATGATGACAGCTTTGTAATAGAGCTTGAAGTCCGGAATTGTGATGCCACCAACGTTGGCTTTCTTTTTCAATATCCCTTTGGCTATTCGAGGTCTTTTCTGGTTCTATATAAATTTTAGAATTATTTGTTCCATTTCTTTGAAAAAGATGGATGGTACTTTGATAGGAATTGCATTAAATGTGTAGATTGCTTTAGGTAGCATAGACATTTTCACAATATTTATTCTTCCAATCCAGGAGCATGGAATATTTTTCCATTTCTTTGTGTCTTCCTCAATTTCTTTCATGAGTACTTTATAGTTTTCTGAGTATAGATTCTGTGTCTCTTTGGTTAGGTTTATTCCTAGGTATCTTATGGTTTTGGGTGCAATTGTAAATGGGATTGACTCCTTAATTTCCCTTTCTTCTGTCTTGCTGTTGGTGTAGAGAAATGCAACTGATTTCTGTGCATTGATTTTATATCCTGACACTTTACTGAATTCCTGTATAAGTTCTAGCAGTTTTGGAGTGCAGTTTTTGGGGTTTTCCACATTCTTTTCTTTTTTTTTCTCTCTTTTTTCTTTTTTTTTTTTTCTTTCTTCCTTTTTGAACCTCTTTTTATCCCCTTTCTCCCCTCTCACGATTTTGGATCTCTTCTAATTTGGTTAAAGCATATTTTCCTGGGGTTGTTGCCACCTTTTTAGTATTTTACTTGCCCCTTCATATACTCTTATCTGGACAAAATGACAAGACGGAAAAATTCAACACAAAAAAAATAACAAGAGGCAGTACCGAAGGCTAGGGACCTAATCAATACAGACATTGGTAATATGTCAGATCTAGAGTTCAGAATGACAATTCTCAAGGTTCTAGCCGGTCTCGAAAAAGGCATGGAAGATATTAGAGAAACCCTCTCGAGAGATATAAAAGCCCTTTCTGGAGAAATAAAAGAACTAAAATCTAGCCAAGTTGAAATCAAAAAAGCTATTAGTGAGGTGCAATCAAAAATGGAGGCTCTCACTGCTAGGATAAATGAGGCAGAAGAAAGAATTAGTGATATAGAAGACCAAATGACAGAGAATAAAGAAGCTGAGCAAAAGAGGGACAAACAGCTACTGGACCACGAGGGGAGAATTCGAGAGATAAGTGACACCATAAGACGAAACAACATTAGAATAATTGGGATTCCAGAAGAAGAAGAAAGAGAGAGGGGAGCAGAAGGTATACTAGAGAGAATTATTGGGGAGAATTCCCCCAATATGGCAAAGGGAACGAGCATCAAAATTCAGGAGGTTCAGAGAACGCCCCTCAAAATCAATAAGAATAGGCCCACACCCCGTCGCCTAATAGTAAAATTTACAAGTCTCAGTGACAAAGAGAGAATCCTGAAAGCAGCCCGGGAAAAGAAGTCTGTAACATACAATGGTAAAAATATTAGATTGGCAGCTGACTTATCCACAGAGACCTGGCAGGCCAGAAAGAGCTGGCATGATATTTTCAGAGCACTAAATGAGAAAAACATGCAGCCCAGAATACTATATCCAGCTAGGCTATCATTGAAAATAGAAGGAGAGATTAAAAGCTTCCAGGACAAACAACAACTGAAAGAATTTGCAAACACCAAACCAGCTCTACAGGAAATCTTGAAAGGGGTCCTCTAAGCAAAGAGAGAGCCTACAAGTGGTAGATCAGAAAGGAACAGAGACCATATACAGTAACAGCCACCTTACAGGCAATACAATGGCCCTAAATTCATATCTCTCAATAGTTACCCTGAATGTTAATGGGCTAAATGCCCCTGTCAAAAGACACAGGGTATCAGAATGGATAAAAAAACAAAACCCATCTATATGTTGCCTCCAAGAAACACATTTTAAGCCCGAAGACACTCCAGATTTAAAGTGAGGGGGTGGAAAAGAATTTACCATGCTAATGGACATCAGAAGAAAGCAGGAGTGGCAATCCTTATATCAGATCAATTAGATTTTAAGCCAAAGCCTATAATAAGAGATGAGGAAGGACACTATATCATACTCAAAAGGTCTGTCCAACAAGAAGATTTAACAATTTTAAATATCTATGCCCCCAACATGGGAGCAGCCAACTATATAAACCAATTAATAACAAAATCAAAGAAACACATCAACAATAATACAATAATAGTAGGGGACTTTAACACTCCCCTCACTGAAATGGACAGATAATCCAAGCAAAAGATCAGCAAGGAAATAAAGGCCTTAAACGACACACTGGACCAGATGGACATCACAGATATATTCAGAACATTTCATCCCAAAGCAACAGAATACACATTCTTCTCTAGTGCACATGGAACATTCTCCAGAATAGATCACATCCTCAGTCCTAAATCAGGACTCAACCGGTATCAAAAGATTGGGATCATTCCCTGCATATTTTCAGACCACAATGCTCTAAAGCTAGAACTCAACCACAAAAGAAAGTTTGAAAAGAACCAAAATACATGGTGACTAAACAGCATCCTTCTAAAGAATGAATGGGTCAACCGGGAAATTAAAGAAGAATTGAAAAAAATCATGGATACAAATGGTAATGAAAATACAACTGTTCAAAATCTGTGGGACACAACAAAGGCAGTCCTGAGAGGAAAATATATAGCAGTACAAGCCTTTCTCAAGAAACAAGAAAGGTCTCAGGTACACAACCTAACCCTACACCTAAAGGAGCTGGAGAAAGAACAAGAAAGAAACCCTAAGCCCAGCAGGAGAAGAGAAATCATAAAGATCAGAGCAGAAATCAATGAAATAGAAACCAAAAAAACAATAGAACAAATCAAGGAAAGTAGGAGCTGGTTCTTTGAAAGAATTAATAAAATTGATAAACCCCTGGCCTGACTTATCAAAAAGAAAAGAGAAAGGACCCAAATAAATAAAATCATGAATGAAAGAGGAGAGATCACAACTAACACCAAAGAAATACAAACTATTATAAGAACATACTATGAGCAACTCTACGGCAATAAATTTGACAATCTGGAAGAAATGGATGCATTCCTAGAAACATATAAACTACCACAACTGAACCAGGAAGAAATAGAAAGCCTGAACAGACCCATAACCAGTAAGGAGATTGAAACAGTCATTAAAAATCTCCAAACAAACAAAAGCCCAGGGCCAGACGGCTTCCCGGGGGAATTCTACCAAACATTTAAAGAAGAACTAATTCCTATTCTCCTGAAACTGTTCCAAAAAATAGAAATGGAAGGAAAACTTCCAAACTCATTTTATGAGGCCAGCATCACCTTGATCCCAAAACCAGGCAAGGATCCCACCAAAAAAGAGAGCTATAGACCAATATCCTTGATGAACACAGATGCGAAAATACTCAACAAAATACTAGCCAATAGGATTCAACAGTACATTAAAAGGATTATTCACCACGACCAAGTGGGATTTATTCCAGGGCTGCAAGGTTGGTTCAACATCCGCAAATCAGTCAATGTGATACAACACATCAATAAAAGAAATAACAAGAAACACATTATACTCTCAATAGATGCTGAAAAAGCATTTGACAAAGTACAGCATCCCTTCCTGATCAAAACACTTCAAAGTGTAGGGATAGAGGGCACATACCTCAATATCATCAAAGCCATCTATGAAAAACCCACCGCAAATATCATTCTCAATGTAGAAAAACTGAAAGCTTTTCAGCTAAGGTCAGGAACACGGCAGGGTGTCCATTATCACTACTGCTATTCAACATAGTACTAGCGGTCCTAGCCTCAGCAATCAGACACCAAAAGGAAATTAAAGGCATCCAAATCGGCAAAGAAGAAGTCAAATTATCACTCTTCATTGCATATTTTATATATAGAATTTTATCAATTATACATCAATGAAGTAGTAAAGAAAACCATTAATACAGTACAAAAGATAAGGAAATAAGAATGAAAGTAATAACTATAAAACATACTCAAATAACAAAGGAAGTCATCAAAAGTGGAAGAGATTGAAAAAAATCACAAAACAGAAGATAATTATCCAAATTTGAATAATTAGTGTTCACCTGTCAATAATTCCTTTAATGTAAATGGATTAAACTTAACTATTAAAAAGTATACAGTACCTGAACAGGTAATAAACAGGAACTCACTTTAGATTTAAAGACACAATAGGCTAAAAGTGAAGAAATGTAAACAGATATTTCATGTGAATGGCAACCAAAGAATGTTGGAGTGTCTATACTTTTATCAGTAAAATTAAAAATTAACTTTATGTCTCAAACTGTCTCTCAAGATACAGAAGGTCATTATATAATAATAAAGAAGTCAACTCAAAAGGAAGATGTAGCAATTCTCAACATATGTGGATCCAACATTGGAACTCCTAAATATATAAAGCAAATATTGGCAGATCTAAAGAGGAGAAGTTGATAGCAACACAATAAAATTAGGAGACTTCAATACCCCACTTTGAATAATGGGTAGCACACCCAGACAGAAATTCAAGAAAGAAGCCCTAGATTTGAACAACAATACAAACAAAATGATATGTTTTGGGATTTCTTCTTAACCTGTGAGTTATTTAGAAGTGTTGTTTAACTTCAAAACTTTTAAGATTTTTCCAGTTATTTTCTGTTAACAATGTCTAGTGGTCAAGGTATCTACTTAGAATGATTTTCGATCTTGAAATTTGATGAGCCTTGCTTATAGTTTATTTTGGTGAATATTCCATGTGCACTTGGAATGAATATGTATCTGAACCTGTTGAAGGTTGCATTCTATCAGAATATAAAAGGTCGATTTGGTTAATATTTTTCATATATTTGGGGTGCCTGGGTGACTCAGTTGGTTAAGTGGCTGACTCTTGATTTCAGCTCAGGTCATGGTATCAGGGTCATGAGATCAAGTTCCACATTGGATTCCATGCTGAGTGTGTAGCTTGCTTAGGATTCTCTCTCTCCCTCTCCACATCCCTCCCACTCCATTCATTCTCTCTCTCTCTCTCTTAAAAACAAAAATAGTATTCATATATTCTATATCCTTATTTGTCTATCTCTGTGTCTATCAAATACTTGGAGAAGTGTATTTAAATGTCAAGCTTTGAGGATGGATTTGTTCACTTCTCTTACTCCTTTATATATTGAAGACATATTATTAGGTTTATGTACAGTGGTATGCTGGCAAATATGTAACAATCAACTATTCAAAAAAAAAAA
The DNA here is from genome assembly GCF_964662115.1 of Mustela nivalis. Classification (NCBI taxonomy): domain Eukaryota; kingdom Metazoa; phylum Chordata; class Mammalia; order Carnivora; family Mustelidae; genus Mustela; species Mustela nivalis. The sequence continues at coordinate 22,096 of NW_028133809.1, read as the reverse complement.
AAGAAAGAGTCTTGATTTGTAGAATTTTCCAACACTCAATGTGTTAATACTCACAATATTGTCAAATTTGAGTTAGCAATGTGACATCACTGAATACTGCATTGGGAAGAAATGTTTATAAATTATCTCCTGTGAGTTGGTATGAGCCAACTCCAGCAATCATTCTAAATGTTCATACACATTTAGAATTATTTCATCTTTCTGTTCAAGTAGTTCTTTCACTATTGTGAAATAGGCTTCTTTTATCTAACAATACTTTCTGCCTTAAATTATTATTTGTCTGATATTAATATATTAACCCTATCTTCTTTGGCTAATATTTTCATCGTGGATTAGTTTTCATCATTTACTTTCAACTGTCACTCCCGTTTTTTTTTTTTTTTTAAGATTTGTTTATTTATTTGAGAGAGAGAGAGAGAGAGCATGAGCAGGGGAAGGGGCAGAGGAAGAGAATATCCAAGCAGACTCCTGCTGTGCAGGGAGCCCAGTAGGGTGCTCAAACCCCAGAGCCATAAGATTAGGTCCTGAGCTGAATCCAGGAGTCAGACACATAACCACCTAAGCCACTAGGTGGCTGGGTCCCATTTTATCAAAAGTAATCAGCATCGGTTTTATTTTCTGTTTTTCCCCAGTCAGTTCTTGTACTATAATGGGAGTGATGAATCCATTTGCATTTATGGTAATTACTGATACAGTTAAACTCAAGTCTAACATACTGCTATTTTTTTGTGTGTGTGTCATCTATTCTATTCCACCTTTCCTGCCTTTTAAAAATATTAATCAAAGGGCATCTGGGTGAGTCAGTGGGTTAAGCCTCTGGCCTTCAGCTCAGGTCATGATCTCAGGGTCCTGGGATTGAGCGCCACATCGGGATCTCTGCTCAGCGGGGAGCCTGCTTCCCTCTCTCTCTCTCTGCCTGCCTCTCTGCCTATTTGTGATCTCCGTCAAATAAATAAATAAAATTTTTGAAGAAAAAAAATAATCAACTATTCTTTACCACCTCACAATATCATTTCTATCACTTATATAACTCTTAACATTAATGTTTTACAATAAGCATACTCAGATTATTACAATCTACTCTTAATCAATACTTTCACTAATTCTAAACTATATAAGCATTAAAACAGTTTAAGTTCATCTGTTGTGTCTTGACATTTTTATTATTATTTCTACGTGTTATACTCCTGAACTTTTTGCACTATAAGACATTGTTATCAATTTTAAGTCAATAGAGTTTTTAAAATTCTGTTAAAATATATATATAGCACATTGTTTATTATTTTTTGGTAGTCTTTTAACTAAACCATATATTTATTTTCTTCAGTTCTCCTCATTTAATATTACACTTTTTTGTTTATATATGGGATCATATTCCTTCAGCCTAGAGAGCTTTAGTGGGGATTTTTGTAATGTCAGTCTGCGGTTGTTGAATTCTCTCTGCTTTTGGTTTGTTGGAGAATGTGTTTCTATTCTCCTTCATTTTGCAATATGTTTTTCCTGGGTTCAGAGTTCTCTGTTCCATTCATTTTCCAGCACTTTAGAAATGGCAGTACATTGACTTCATGCCTCAGTTGTTAGTTTTACAAACATAGTTATTTTTATTGTTCTCCTAAAAGAAATGTGTGTTCTTTTCTTTGTCTGCTTTTTTTTAAAGATTTTATTTATTTATTTGACAGAGAGAAATCACAAGTAGTCGGAGAGGCAGGCAGAGAGAGAGAGGGAAGCAGGCTCCCTGCTGAGCAGAGAGCCCGATGCGGGACTCGATCCCAGACCCTGAGATCATGACCTGAGGCGAAGGCAGCGGCCCAACCCACTGAGCCACCCAGGCGCCCCTCTTTGTCTGCTTTTAAAATTTTGCCTTTATCTTTGGATTTCAGCAAAGCCTTGGTATAGTTTATAGCTTTTCTTTGTATTTACCCTTCTGGGATTTTATTCCCCCTTAGCTTTTGAATCTGAGAGTTGATTTTTTTTTTAATTTTTTAGAACACATGATTATTTTTAAAGCATCAGTTTTCTTTGGAATATCTTTATCTTTTTTCTCACTTTATCTATTATTTTCCTGTATTTTCTTTAACATACATAATAGCTAAAGAGCTTGACACTAATTTCAACATATGGTTTTGAGTGTCTTCTTCCATGAGCCATTTATTTTTGCTTCATTTTTTTATCACTTTTTTTTGCTTCTCTGTGTGTCTTTTAATTTTTTTACCCAAAGCTGTACATTTCATATGAAATAAATGTACTGATAATTTTTATATTATTTACCTCCCATTCACAAGTGTTTGCCCTTTCTTGATTTAACCATGAAGTGAACTCAGATGGGTCTGAGTTGCACTTGTATTTTGAGTTGGTCCACTACTAGTTTCAAACGTCTCAAGGTAGAGACCATCATGGCTTTTTATCAAGAACCTGTTGGTCTCTCTTACCCTATCCTGAACACTCTGAGAGATTCATCCTGCTTTTCTGACGTTTTGACCTCTGCTCCTAAATCTCACTCTGAGTGACTTTCAAAGGTAGCAACTGTCTTGATGGCAATAAAGTTGTGTATTTGAAACAAGATTTTTCTCTTATTGGGACTTTCTCTACGACACTATAGAAACTTCCACTCCACTCTTAAGAAACTACTTGGGCTCCAGGAAAGCACACTTATTCTGCAGGGTTTCAGAATTTTTCATGTTGGACATTCCTCCAAAATTGTCTAGTTTTTCTTTTCCTCATCACAGTCACACATTCAGGCAAAGCCTGATCTTCAGTCCATACCCAGAGTTGGCAAATACAACCAGAAAATAAATGGCTAAAAGCAATATGTATGCATGAAATAGGCCCTTCTCTCACTTTGGTTTAGGTCATTTAATCCTTTTTTTTTTTCTCAGAACATCTAGTTCCTTTCAATGTACACACACACACACACACAAAGTTTGTTGTTTTTCCAATTTGCATTAGGTATGTTGTTCTGGTCCATCCTATTCCACCGCATTTGGAATATTCCCACTCAAATTTTTATCACCTTGCCATATTTTATTTTTCTAAATAGAATTTATCTACTGTAATGCATATCATACATCTCTTTAATTACTTATTTAATAACAAATTTTCTGAAGAGAGTGGAAATACCTGAGAACAGGTAACTTGTCTCTTTTTAAATTACTGTTTTCTCTTCAGAACTAAGAATTCTTTTTTGATGAATACATGCAAATGCCCAGTTGATATTCCAAATCACTGTACATCAGGCATTCAAATCAAAACCACAATAAACTATCACCTCATACCTGTTAAAATGGCTTTTATCAAAAAGACAAGAGATAACAAATATTGGTGACAATGTGGAGTAAAAGGCACATTTGTATACTTGGATGGGAATGTAATTTGTTACATGTCAATGGAAAACAGTATGGAAGTTCTCAGAAACTTAATAGAACTACCATAATACACAGCAATCCCATTTCTGGTATATATCTAAAGGAAATGAAATCAGTATCTTGAAGAAATATCTGTACCCTCATGTTTATTATTGCTTTATTCACAATAGACAATATATGGAAACAACCTGCTTCTGTCCATTGATGGGTGAATGGATAAGGAAGATGTGATATATATATATATATATATATATATATATATATATATATATACACATACATACAATGGAATATTATTCAACCATGAGAAAAAAGAAAATCTTGATATTTACTTCAACATGATTAAACCTAGGGTACATTATGTTACACGAGTTCAGACAGTCATGGACAGACAAATATTTCATGATTTAACTTGTATATAAAATCAAAAAGAGAAAAAAAAGAAAAGGTCAAATTCATTGAAGCAGAGAGTGGGATGGTGTTTATCAGTGGCTTGCAAATGGGGAGAGTGAGGAGATGATGGCCCATGGGCTTAAGCCTTCAGTTATAAGATGAATAATTCTGAAGCATGATGACTACAGTAGGTAGTAATGTATTGTATATCTTCGATTTGCTAAGAGAGTCAATCTTAAGCATTCCACCCACAAAAAAGTAATTATGAGGTGAATAATTGATTTTGAAAATCATTTCCAAATGTATATGTGTACCAAGGCATCTCATTGTATACTTTATATATACAGTTTTGTCAATTATACTTCATTAGGTAGGAAGGAAAACCATTAATAAATGTACAAAGATAAGAATCAAAGTGAATAACTATAAAACAATCAAATAATAAAGGAAGTCATCAAAAGTGGAAGAGATTGAAAAACAATCACAAAATGGAAGACAATTATCCAAATGTGATGAAAGAGTGTTCACCAATCAATAATTGCTTTAAATGTAAATGGATTAAACTTATCAAGGTATATAGTACTTGAATGAGTAAAACAAATAAGCACTTGCTTTTTGTTTGTTTGTTTGTTTGTTTTTGTTTTTTTTATTAATTTTTTATTTTTTATAAACATATATTTTTATCCCCAGGGGTACAGGTCTGTGAATCACCAGGTTTACACACTTCACAGCACTCACCAAAGCACATACCCTCCCCAATGTCCATAATCCCACCCCCTTCTCCCAAACCCCCTCCCCCCAGCAACCCTCAGTTTGTTTTGTGAGATTAAGAGTCACTTATGGTTTGTCTCCCTCCCAATCCCATCTTGTTTCATTGATTCTTCTCCTACCCACTTAAGCCCCCATGTTGCATCACCACTTCCTCATATCAGGGAGATCATCATATCATGCTTAGCGAAAGAACTTGCTTTTGATTTAAAGACACAAAAGGCTAAAAGTGAAGGAATTGAAAAAGATATTTCATGTGAATGGCAACCAAAGAATGTTGGAGTGTCTATACTTCTCTCAGAAAAATTAAAAATTAACTTTATGCCTCAAACTGTCTCTCAAGACACAGAAGGTCATTATATAATAATAAAGAAGTCAACTCAAAAGGAAGATGTAGCAATTCAGAACATATGTAGATCCAACATTGGAACTCTGAAATATATAAAGCAAATATTGGCAGATCTAAAGAGGAGAAGTTGATAGCAACACAATAAAATTAGGAGACTTCAATACCCCACTTTGAATAATGGGTAGCACACCCAGACAGAAATTCAAGAAAGAAGCCCTAGATTTGAACAACAATACAAACAAAATGGACCTAATAGATATATGTGGAATTTTCCACCCAACAGTGGAAGAGTCCATTCTCCTCAACTGCACGTGAAAGATTCTATGCAGTATCTTTTCCAACCACAAAAGAGTAAAACTAGAAATCAGTAACAGCAAAAAGAATGGGAACATTCACAAATAAACAGAAAGAAAACAGCACACTCTCAATCAATGGGGTCATAGGAGAAAGTGCAAGAGAATTTGTTTTTAAATCTCTTGAGACAAATGAAAACAAAAATATAATGTATCGAAATTCACAGATGCCACAAAAACAGTGGGAAGAGGGAAATTTTTAGTGACAAATGCCTACTTTGAAATAGAAAATCTTATATAAACAACCCAAATTTATACCTCAAGGAACTAGAAAAACAAACCAAATCCGAAGTTAGAAGGGAAGCAATAATAAAGATTAGAGCACAAATAAATCAAATAGAGAATAATAAAAAAAACCTCTTCCACCATCTCCCTAATAATAGTCTGTATTTTCAAATTTATATGGATGTTGGGTCTTTTTGCCTTTTTTTTTATATCTTAAAGCAGAAACAATGAGTTGATATGCAGTCTATTGTTTTCTATTACAGCTATACAATGGTAAAATTCTCTCTCAGCACTACTTTAGTATCATCTCACAAAATTTTATTTAAAATGTTTTTCTTTTCATTCAATTCAAAGGACTTAATGTCTATTTATTTATTATTTGTTTATTTATTTCCATTTATTTATTAAGTAGGCTCTATGCACAGCATGGAGCCCAGCACAGGGCTTGAACTCACAGCCCTGAGGTCAAGACCTGAGCTGAGCATTAAGAGTCAGATGCTCAACTGACCCAGCCACCCTGGTGCTGCTTTAATGTCTTTCTTTTTTAAGATTATATACTTTTAATCCCATATCCTCAGTGTTTAATATTCCAGGTATCTCATAACCAGTCTACTAGGTGCCCCAAGTGAAGGAATAAAACTAGGAAATGAAATTGTGAAATAAAATAAAATTATGAAAATAGACATACTTCCATGTTTTCTCCTTTGATTTCTTCTTTATCCATGGGCTAGTAAAAGCTGAATTTTGTGAAGAGACCGGGTGCCTGACAGAAGTCTTATTTATTGTTTCAAGTGAAGTTATACATAATTTGAGGACCATCATTTTAGTCTTGGAAAATCAATGAATGTAATGTGTTAATCTGTATCATATTCATCAAACTCCTTGTATCCGCATGGTTTTAAGCACCAGGTTATGATGACAAACATTTCAAATTCTCAGAGTTGTAGTAGCTATGGTGGCAAATTCTCTGAGATCACCACCTCATCTGAGATACCCCAATTAGTTAACTGAATGAAGGGGTTGCTAAAGAGATCCTGAGTACACAGTATTTAAAACAAGCGCCTGGAACGGATCCATTGCCAGTGTAATTCTGGCATGCTGTAGGATTCCAGATCAACAAAATAAACTTCTAATAATTTCCTAAAAGGGATTCTGGATATTTTAAATATTGTTTCTTTATTCCAAAAGAAATTTTAATGAACTATCCTGATTTAATATCTCATGGCTTATTTTCTCTGTCACAAGAATTTGGGTGATTCAGGTTTTCTAGGTTTTCATTTATAAATGAGTCCTTATTTTTTATATTGTTATATTACCTAAGTCTTCATAAAGATGTTTATTTATATGCTTTTCTTTTCCTTATACTTTCCCCCTTTCAGAAAGATGTTTAAAATCGGAGATAGCAATTGAAAATGGATTTTTTTCTGAATATAAATTTGCATATCCCTTGAATAATGAAACACAATATCAGTGTAAATCAGGATATATAACACCAGATGGTAAAACTTCAGGATCAATTACATGTCTGGAAAGTGGATGGTCACCTCAACCCACATGTATTAGTAAGTAATTTTATGTTCATATTCATTATCCTGATGACTGTTATGCAAAAATTTACTTTAACTTAATTCTTCTCTGTGGGCAAGGGCTTACATGGTTCCCATTTGAAAAGATAAATGAAAAAATATGTAATTTTTTTACTATTAAGATTAATCACTTGTAGGGTGGAATATCAGTCCATCTTCAGTTCAAGTTTTCTTCCACTTTAAAACATCCTGTGATTTAATTAATTAAAATAAAACATCCTGTGATTTGGAAACTAGATAGAGAGCCTTATGTGTATTCTCCTAGAAACTCATTTATGTTTAGCTGACATCCTTGTGCCTACTGTACCTGTTTTAAAGTGATTAAACTTTTATGTCAGTCTTTGTACCTAGACATGAAAGTTATGTTTTTAAGTGAAGATCCGGGTCCATAGTGCATAATTTTAATTTAACCCATAGAATTTACATGTTTGATAATCCAGGGTAGGTCCACTTCTAAAAAATCCTCTCCCTGGGGAAATCTCATAAACATCTATTTATTCGAGGCAGAAATGTTTCCAGATAGTACCAAATGCGGCTGTGTTGAAAGATTTCCCTGTTCCTAGATATTTATGAAAGTTTTCTGAGAACACTTTGCTCCATTTATTTTATCCTCCAAAGCTACACAGTGATAGTTTGAACTGATATTTAGCATATTCACTTTAAGTAAAGTGGATATTTGAAAATCTGTTTCTATTGTTTTCATTTACTTATTTTTTTCAATTTCCATGTTTACTATGGGCACTAGCCGCAGGAAAAAAAAAGATAAAACTTGTTCCTGTATCGAACTCATTTTATACTAAATTGTAATCAGTTATCCATTAAAACACTCTTATTATGAAAGAGAAAATCTCTCTCTCTCATTTTTCACTAGTATAGTTTTGCTTTCTTTTTTAAAGCTTTAAGGTAGATGCCTACATAACACAGTATAACATTCGAGATGAATTATTAAACCTTTATTAACATCATTCTAGTATTCTGTTAGCAAAAATTCAGACTTTTATCACTTTACTTCCTTATAATGAATTATAAAAAAATAGAATTATCTCTTTATTCAATCTTGGTGAATTCAAAAGAATACACAGCCATTAGGAATATATTTGAGAAAGAAAATCAGCATATGAGCTTTAGAAATTATTATGTTGTCAAGTACAGTTTTATAGAATGTTTAAAAATTTACTTGCACAGTTGAAAATTAATCTTGAATCAACCAATCTGGTCTATTTGTCACACTGCTAATGAGTCAACTTAATTCACAAAATGTCATTCTGCTTTGCTAGATAAGGTATGATACATCTGTAATGGCCTATTTTATTATAAGCATGGGATAAACATGTAAGTATATTGAGAAACGTGTTCTTAGAAGAAATTATTCACAGTATTTTAGCAAAAAGAAAAACTCTGTGTAGACACATTTTTATTTTCATTTTGAGTAACTTTTTCAGGACAATGACTTATCACTGGTATTCTTAGATTCTTTTAATATGATACATAATTTATTAGCACATACTAATTAAAGTTTTTTTTTACCTCTTTGGGATGAGATTTAATTGCATTGTCCATTAAAAAATATTAGAAATGAAACCTTGGATTCTGTTCTGCATTAGAATATTGTGACATGCCAGTATTGGAGAATGCCAGAATCAGAAGTAATAGCCAGTGGTTTAAAGTCAATGACAAGTTGGACTATGAGTGCCTTGACGGATATGAAAGCAGAGATGGGAGCACAGGTTCCATAGTATGTGGCAGCGACGGTTGGTCTCATATACCAGCATGTTATGGTAAGTGCTGTTTTTTTCAGGTATTCTTTAATTCAGGATTAACAAAATCAACAAAATATATTTAAAATGTTCCATTTTGAACAAATTTGCATTATTTAAATTCATTATTAAGAGATGATGACTAAAAACAAGTGTCTCCTGATTCAATGCAACCTGGGAGAACCGGGTGTTTTAAAGCTCAAAGACAATAATTTATCTTTAACACAGTACATTAATGTGTCCTATGGGCCATATGCATGATAGATTTGTAAATAAAGTATAATCATGTTTCTTAATCCAAATGCAGTCTTTCATATTATTTTAAATGGGGTTCTTTTAGTGTATGGCATAAGAAACCCCAAATTATAGTTTCTAACAATTTCCTCAGCTGTTTTGCTCTTGAGTTTCAGCTTTTACACTTTCTACCTCAACTGTTAATTTCCTCAGCTCCCAAAGCTTTCTTTTCTGACTTTGACAAGTTCCATGGACAATTATTACATGACTCTCTCTGTGTTTGCGAATCCACTATTTTCTAGGAGTAGGAGTAGGACTTGAATCTGTGGGAAACTTGTGTGGATTTAGAGTGTTCCAAGCCAAAGGAACAGTTTGTGCAAAACCTTGACAATGAAACAATATTTGGGAAATATCAGGGTGAGCAGGTTCTACTCAAGATTTGGGAGAGTTTTATGGACTGAGGCTGGATAGGAAGCAAAAAAGAATTATTCAGGTTATTTTCAAGGCAAGTCAGCCTTTAGATTAATTTTTTTAATTGATAAAAATCCATAAAGAAGTCTTAAGGAAAGCTTGTGGTGGGGAAGAGAGGATTCACAAGTTTATGCAGGATGAGTCAGTGTGGGGATTGGGATGAGGTGACGGCTGACGAGCTGCAAAGCAGAACACATGCGAGATCTACTTTCTTGATAGAAAACACAGCTGATGTTTACTAAATATTGGATGCAAGACAGAGTAATGGTCAAGGGATTCACATGCTTGTTTTAAATTTTTTTCATAAGCAAGCGGCTAAATGGCAATGCTTTTCTATGAGATGGTGCTGACAGAAGAAAGAGCACGTTGGCAGGAACATCACAGCTTTTGATTTGCGCACGTTATGGTTGAGCTGCCCAAGGACAGTCAAAATTGGATATGTAAACTACAGAGCTGAATATATGAGTCTAACTAAGAAAGATAATATTTAGAATCGTCACCCAATAAATGATGACAGCAAACTGGAAAAGAATACAGAATAAAAAGGGAAGAGACCTCAAGACTGAGCCCTGAAGCATTCCAAAGTTTAGGTGTCAGGCAGAAGAGAAGTGGGTGGCAAAGTAGCTAGAAAAAAGGAGGACCCAGAGAACAGGGAGAAGAAAACATTTTGGAATGGCTGTTTTCATAGATGTGGAGAGAAGGAAGTGATTAAAGGATAAGGAAGTGAATCCTGTGGAGTCAGCCAAGTCAATTCCAATTCCATCATTGACTAAATTCTAATTCCATTGTTGACTAAACATGTATCCTAGGGCAATAACCAAGCTTATTTGGAGCTTTGTTCACTCTTCTTCATCTGTAAAATGTTTTAATAATTACAAATGCTCTGCTATGTCAAAGGATTGTTTTTCATTTTAGTATGATTCTAATATTTAAATCCCAGTTTTTAATTTTGCAAATTAATTAGCAAGATAGAAGAGTTCCAAATTTGAAAAATGCATTTTATAATATTTAGGAATGTCATAAATGTCACAAATTTGATAAATTTAAAGGGATAATTTTCATATTCTTTTTTTTAAGATTTTATTTATTTGACATAGATCACAAGAAGGCAGAGAGGCAGGCAGAGGGAGAGAGGAAGGGAAGCAGGCTCCCCGCTGAGCAGAGAGCCCCACATGGGGCTCGATTCCAGGACCCTGAGATCAAGACCCGAGCCGAAGGCAGAGCCTTTAACCCATTGAGCCACCCAGGCGCCCCTAATTTTCATATTCTTAAATTGAATCAGAATAATCAACAGTTTATTAACAGATGATATAAATTAGAGGCTCAATAAAAATAGTTGTATATTATATAAATACTCAGGACACCTAGAATATGCCTAGTTATGTGACCTTGAATATGCTTCTTTACTTTGTTTCATGTTTCAGTTTATGGTTCAGTTTTATTTCTTTACTAATATAATTAACATGATATAATATAATATAAAAAAATTAAGCAATTTTAATAGTGTCTTTAAGCCACATTAGAAATGCCTTAAGTGTGTTCTGGTTCTCCAATTATATTTACATTAAATTAAAATACCAATTCTTTTTTGAGTGCAATTTTAAAATTATAGCATCACTCTTTTTAATGCAAGAGAATACTTTCCTGTTTTGACAGTACAAAACAATATCACTTATATTTTATAAATAAATGGCAGTTATAAAATTAGATCCAATATAAGCAAGTTGACATTACAAATAAATTTTCAGGATACATATACTGCTATTCAATGCCTTAATATTCCTTAGTCCTCTATGAATTTAGGTGTGTAAAATCTAATATGGAATATTTTTCAAGGAGGAGGATTTATCTGATGCCCCTCTGTATATGCAGTATTCAAATCCTCATTTTTATTTTACTTCAGTGATGATTGATTAAATATTCTCACTAAATTGTTTGACATTTTTTTATAGAAATAGAATGCAAGGTTCCAGAAGTAGAAGAAAACTTAATTGTTAATCCCAGAAAGAACAAATATAGAGTTGGAGACACGTTGAAATTCTTCTGCAAACCAAGACTTAAAAGAGTTGGACCAGATTCAGTTCAATGTTACCACTTTGGATGGTCCCCTAATCTTCCAACATGTAAAGGTGAATATCTATCTTAACAATTGCTAAAATAAGAATTAGGATTTGGATATCAGCCTTTTTTTTACATCTTAATTTTCTGTTGGCTTTGAGTGTGTCTATAATCTAGTGCATTAAGCCAGGACATGTACTGGGTGGGTAGATCCTTCAGACTCCCTTAGTTAAGCAATTAATCTCCAATGGTTTCTTGAAATATGTAGTGGAAGTATGCATAGATACACATATGATGTCTCACATTCCTTTTGTTGTTTTTCCTTGTCTACAGTTTCACCAATAATATTGGACACTTTGTATAGCATGGGCCTTTCCTCAAGTTTCATTGTGTCTAAATAATATTCAAGCAACTTATTTTCAATTCAATCATATGTATGCTTAATCAAAGTTAAAACATCTTGATCAAATGCTTTTCTCAAATCATGGCATTTTCTCCAACACTTTTGATAAAATGTTTCCATGAAATATGAATATTGCTGTAATTTACACAACCACATTTATTAATTGGTTTGCACACATCTTTAGAATATCTAGAATATTAAACATATTTTCTGGGCTTAAATATACTTCCAATGCCCTTGTTCAGTGTAAATAATAGAACTGGGAAACATGTTTCTGATGTAATGCCGTTGTTTGAGAATGCTATAAAAATTATATTGTAAATTACATTAATTAATTTTTAAAACTCTCAATTTTATGGATTTTTAAGTCGTAGAATAGATAGATAATTTAACCATTATTTACACAGTATTTCTCTTCTAGAGCAAACAAAACAGTGTGCTCCACCTCCTCAACTCCTCAATGGGGAAGTTAAAGAAACACAAAAAGAAATCTATGAACACAATGATTTGGTGGAATATGTTTGCAATACTAGATTTCTGATGAAGGGTTTTAAAAAAATTCAGTGTGTTGATGGGCAATGGACAGACTTGCCTATATGTATTGGTAATGTATAAAAAGTATTCATATTTAAACAGAAATCAACAGTGTATTCATATAAACACATAAATTGCATTTTGTAAGTAAACATATTTTTGTGAAATTTTCGCAGAGGTGGAGAGTACATGTAGAGATATACCTGAACTTCATTATGGCTCTGTTGTTGAGTCTTCTGCCCCTCCCTATCACCATGGAGATTCGGTAGAGTTCAATTGCATGGAAGACTTTACAATGATTGGACACAAGTCAATTACATGTCTTAATGGAATGTGGACCCCACTTCCTCAGTGCATCGGTGAGAAGACACTTGTCAAATTGACAGTCAATGAAATTTAACATTTTATTGTAAAAGCCATTATTGCGAACATATTTTTGAAATTGAGGTATAGTCTTGAAAATCACTGGTCGTAGGGATACGTGGGTGGCTCAGTTAAGCATCTACCTTCCACTCACTTCATGATCTCAGGGTCCTGGGATGAGACCCCCACATCAGGTTCCCTCCTCAGCCGGAGTCTGCTTCTCCTTCTCCCTCTGACCCTCCTCATGCTCTCTCTCTCTCAAATATGTAAATAAAATCTTATTTTTAAAAAGTCAGTTCTTCAATTATAATGAAAGCAGACATTGCTTGTAGCTCATTATAGGTCTACAAATTAGCAATAGAATTTTATCAGTGTTTCTGTCCCTGATATTAAAACTGTTTTTAAGTATGAAGCTAAATTTTACTTATGGTTATTCATATTATTTAAATAGGAGTACTAATTGCCAGGAAAATAGAACACTTTTGTTTTTAGGTGGTACTTTTAATTTCAGGCCCTGGAAAAAGGAAGTTAATACCCACTTGCTACCTTCCTAGAGGAATCTTGCCTCTCTCCAAGTCTCTAACAATTTCCCAATCTGTTTCAAATGCAACAAGTTAATGTGCTGAGGGTGGATGGGCCACAGGCCCTCTCAATCAGTAGATTGACAAAGAACTCTGTCAAAAGAGGCAGTCAGGGTTAGGCCAGAAGCAAATCTGATGGATGACTTCACTCAGGTTATGTATGTAAATCATCCTGACCTTTGGATGACCAAGTCTTTTATGACTAACTTGGAAAATATTGGGGACCCTTCTCATTTTTCTCTTGGAATGAGTTCTTTCCTAGAGTTTTCCTGAGTCCTACATTCAAAGAGAGCTCTGAGTGTCCCGTCTTACTTATTCATCAGATTTCTAGGCATTAATTGTTCCAAGGAGAAGGCAGGGCTTAGGCACACCGTCCATGAGAGCAGAGATTTACTACCTCTTTTGTTCGTGATGTATTCCCAATACCCAAAAGACTGGCAGACATACAGCACACATTAAACAGGAGTTTGTTGAATGAATCATAAGTTTGGTTGTTTATTAATCCTTATGTTTTTGCTAAACACATTCCCATTGGACGTACAGTCAGTCCTTCAAGACCAAACCTCATCTTTGTCCTCTTCTATCTCCACAAATGATCACCCCTTGCTTCACATCAGGGAAAAACCTGAAGTTATAACGGGCATGAAAATGCTCAATTTTTCATTCTTATTCTAAATTATCTGCTTCAATTATTATTCTTTCCTGATATCAGAGTTGGCCTTCCAAAGGTTAATCTTCTACCTATATTCAGCTTAACCTAATCCTCTTAAACCTATCATAGGCCTTACTCCAATTTTCTTTATTCAGTATTAATATCGTACCTCTAGCAAGTCTAGGTGTTCACTCTTCTCCAAATGTTTATTTTCTCCTAATAAACAAAGTAATTCTTTCAGAAACTAATCAGTCATAGGGCAATGACAACAGCCACCACTCTTTTTGACTATAGATTGCCCCTCAGTTACCATCACCTGAACACCTTGTTTTGTCTCACTCAACATTGTGGACAAACCTTAAAAACAGGACAAATTCTCAGCCTCTAGTGTGCTTTGAATCAGTCTCCTTTGTTTTATTTTTTTATTACAAACCATTAATTACTTCTTTGGTTAACCATTAACAAATCATTAACAAAAACCTACATCAACTCATATTTTATCAAATCTAAAATGTACTTCACTCTGCATTGAATTTTGAAAATATGTATTTATATAAAAAGTTCGTATATTTAACTCAGAGTCAGTAAAGATGTACTATTATAGCTTTATAGTATTGAATTATAGGATGAGCTGGCATATAAAATAGCTCTTCAAAGATTGTAAGAGTATAAAGAGGAAATAGGTTGTGGCTTTAAACAGTCAGTATCTCATTCCAAACATCTGTTCCTTTCTTTTAGCCATCATGCAGAAGATCAACTTAAATATTCTGTAAGAGACAACTTAGCTGTACTTTTCTTATTGTATTATTACATTATCTTTTTGAAAAAATATATTTAAGCTAGCAATTTCATATATTCTACTTCCACAGATAAATGTGGGACCAAATGTAGTCAAGGTGATGACTGTTCAGTATGTAGATCATCCTAAAAAGTGAGCCTCTTACACTTTTCTAATCCCCAAAGTGGGGAAGGTATTTATGATGGACATTGTCCCGGAAATCTCCAGGAATGGGCATGAGACTTATGTCCATACATAAGAGCCCATCTCATGCCATATGGTCAGGAGTAGATTGGTTGGTGGGATTTATGGGCTCAGATGGTAATTTCATCATACTATTGACTCTAAACTATTTTTTTGTAGTAGTTACTTTGATTCTTATTAGTCTTTTCAAAGGAATATCTTCATTTTATAGCAACCAATGAACTTGAAAAATGTAAATACAGCTTGACTAGAAAAGAGGCACAACAATTAGGTAAGACTGTATATGATCATAACAAGAAGATAAGTTATAAATGCAGAGGAACAACAAAGCTGAAATACTCAACATGCATAAATGGGCAATGGAACCCCGAACTAAGCTGCACAGGTAAGCTCTTGTTTTCAAAAACTTAATCTATTTCTTCCTAACTTGTAATTTTAGTATTTTTGTGTCTTAAAATTTTTTGCTTATGTATCAGTACACATAATTTTTCAGCTGGAAGGAAATTCAGAAACTAGCCCAAACACTATACCTAAGAATTAATTGCATTAGTGCCTTAGTCGGCTATAAAACAAAACCCAGAAACGAGGTTGCCTTAAATTAACATTCTTACAGGTAGCTGTAAGAATTAGTGTTTGGATTGGGAGGGAGACAAACCATAAGTGACTCTTAATCTCACAAAACAAACTGAGGGTTGCTGGGGGGAGGGGGTTTGGGAGAAGGGGGTGGGATTATGGACATTGGGGAGGGTATGTGCTTTGGTGAGTGCTGTGAAATGTGTAAACCTGGTGATTCACAGACCTGTACCCCTGGGGATAAAAATATATGTTTATATAAAAAAAATAAAAATTAAAAAAAAATAAAAAAATTAAAAATATATATATGTTTATAAAAAATAAAAGAAAAAAAAAGAATTAGTGTTTGGGTTTTCTTTGAGGCTGAAGAGAGCACAAAGTTGGCATTCCTCTTGTCCCCCTCAAGTTTCCTTTCCTGTTCCTGGAGAAGCCTCCAGATGTGCCGCAAATCTGAAGTCTGTCCCTGAAGCTAACGTTCCAGGACACGTAAATAGGCCATGGTCACAGCAAGCCTGGGGGTGTATTTCAATCCAATGTCTGGGTAGTGCCCTGGAGTAACCTGCCATGAATGACCTTTCCAGTGTTACAGTCCTGTGGGACCCAGAAAGGCAAGCCTCTCTGGCCAGGAGAGCCAGAAGATCAAGGAGCGTCGCCTCTGTGGGCTGAGCATGCTTGCCAGCGTTAGCGAGGCTGCAGGAGAAGACAGAGCTCGGGCTCCAGGAGAGCCCTGGGCTGGAGTGCATCCGTGGGTGGTACCAACGAGGAGAAAAAGTGTCAGCATCTCCATTGGGGGAAAGAGTCCCAACAGACCCCTGCCCCTCAAATAGATGTTTTAAGATTAGCAAATGAATCTCCTTCTCATGTGTCTAGGTGTTTCTCCAACTCCTCCTTTCACGTGGGTCCCCTGAGGTTCGTGACTCTGGCAGCGCCTGGGTGGCTCAGTGGGTTAAGTGACTGCCTTCCAATGAAGTCATGATCTCAAGGTGGGGGGGATTGAGCCCCACATCAAGATTTCTGCTGAACTGGAAGTCTGCTTCTCCTTCTCCCTCTGCCTGTCGCTCCCCTTGCTTGTGTGCGCTTGTACTCGCTCTGTCAAATAAATAAATAAAATCTTTAAAAAAAAAAAATCTCTGTTCTCTGCAGCCCATTGGGTCTCCTGGATGTGAGACCCTTTGGTTTTCAAAGCCAGGTGTTTTGGGGGCTCATCTTGCTTTTGCAAGTCCCAGAGTTTGGGGTGCTGATGTGAGACACAAACCTCTCTTTGCTCAGGGAGAAGCTTGTGTGGGAGAACACCTGACTGTATGTGGCCCTGCCAGGGGTGGGGTTTCTGTCCCTACTAGGTCTTGACTCTCCTACCTACCTGGAAATGGCCCTTTCACTGTTTGTTGTGAAGGAGCTCTCCAGCTAGTTTTCAGGTCCTTTCAGAGGAAATTATTCCATATACATCTGGTGTCGCTGGGAAGAGGTCAGTTTCTTCCTGCATTGGTCCTCCCACTTGAATCGTTCACATTGATTTTATACTCTGACACTATATCACTTCCATTATTCATTTCAGGTACTATTTTGTAGATATGTTGCAATTTCTGTAAGCAGTTATATCACTGAAAATACAAGATTTTATTTTTGCCGGTTCATTTTTATTTACTGACTAGGACCTCTGGTAAACTGTTGAAACAAAGTGATGAGAACATATATCTTTGTCCCATTCCTGATCACTGGGAGAGGGTATTCAACATTTTACCACAAGTATAATGTCAGTTTAGGATTTCTGTAAATGCCCTTATCAGTTTAAGGACATTGCCTTCCATTCTCACTTAACTGAGAAATTTTATGATCACCAATGTTGAATGTTTTTAATGCTTCTTATGTATCTCTTGATATAATAATATGACTTCCTTAATTCTGTTAATACAGTGAGGTATAGACATGAATCTTGGGATGCTGAACAAATCTCTCTTCCCTAGAGTTAACTCTACTAGATGGTGACATGTTATTCTTTCTACATTTTCATGTACTCAATTTGCTGATATATTTTTAAGGAGTTTTGCATCTATATTCATGGGGAATATAAATTTATAGTTACTTTTTTCTTTAAATGCATCTCCCAAGTTTTATTACTAGGATTATCGTGGCCTCATAAAACAAAATGTGGACTGCTTTCTGCTTCTCTGTTTTCTGAAAGTATTTATGTAATATTATTATTACACATATTATTATTTTATTATGTTTACCTTAAATGTTTGATAGACTTTGCCCACAAAGTCATCTGATATATAATTTTCTTTTTTTTGGAAGTTTTTCTTGATGAATAATTCATTTTGTTTAATAAGTAATGAAATATTCATGTTTCCTTATTGTCTTTTGTCAATGCAAGGAAATTATATTTTTGAAGAAATGTCTCTCTTTTATCTAATTTATGAAGTTGATTGGTATGCAATTGTTTTAATAGTCACTTAATATTCTATCTTCCTTTTAATTATGTAATTTGTTAGTATCACTTCTTTCATTCTTGACATTGATATTTGTTTCTCTCTTATACTTGATTATTCTTCTTGGGTTTTTTTTTCTTCAGCTTTATTAGTATTTCCAAATAGCCAATTTTAATGCTTAATTTTCTTCATTTACTCTCTCTTCTATTTTTTTAGCCTTATTAACATTCACTGTCTTTTCTGTTTTCTTTTTTCTATTTGTCTTCCTCAATTTTCTCTCTTCTGTGGGCTTAACTGTTTTTTTTTATTCTAATTACATTGATTTTAATTTTATATTTCATTTCTTAAGGTAGAAAATTGAAACATGGATTTAAACCATCCTACTTTTTAAAGAGAAACTCCATTTTTCCCTCCCTGCTGTAGCAGTCTCAAAAATTTTATATACATTTCATTTTCATTTAATTCTATCTGAAATGGTTTCTAATATTTCTTGTGAATTCTTCCTTAATATGTCATTTATTTACAATTTTTTTGCTTAATTTCCAAATATTTATTTTTTCCTAAATAGATTCATTCTCTTTTAAGAGTTGATTGCTGTACAAAGTACTGCAAAAAAAAAAAAAAAAAAAAAAAAGAAAGAAAGAAAGAAAAGAATGATTTTTAAAACTGGAAGTAAAATAAAATACAAATAATTAATTAAAACACAAAAATATAGAGAGACTTTTTTTTAAAAGCATAAACAGATGATTTGCAGAATAGTAATTTTGCCTTTAGGGAAATTTAGTTGCTAGACCAAACTCTGGCAAATGTATCAGAAGTACAAATTAAGATTATTAGGGCAGAAATGGTTAAATATCAGATACAGAAGAAACTCAGTCCTTGATACTGCATTGAAAAAATATGCCAAGATATTTGGAACAAATAAGAAAAAAGTTTCTGGTTAAATATAAAATACTTCTACACTTAGAAATAGAAAATATGAGAAAGAGAAAATATAAGATAGAAATAGAAAATATTAGTAAGCATGAATAGAGTGTATTCAGTCAAATATTTCTCTTCATTGACTACAAAATCTTGGTTAACTGAAGGGACTTACAAGACTCCCCAGATGGGGTGCCTGGGTGGCTCAGTGGGTTAAAGCTTCTGCCTTCAGCTCAGGTCATGATCTCAGGGTCCTGGGATCGAGCCCCATGTTGGACTCTCTGCTCAGCATAGAGTTGGCTTCCTCCTCTCTCTCCACCTGCCTCTACCTATTTGTGATCTCTGTCTGTCAAACAAATAAATAAAATCTTTAAAAAAAAAAAAAAAGACTTCCCCATGTACACTCACATAACGCCTTTAATGAAATAAACGCACTACAGGAGAAAGCAAAATCAAGGAATCATAAAGAGGTCCAAAGCCTCCCAGTAGAGCCATCCAGAGTCTTCCCTCAGTTTTGAACAAACATGCTTTGTCTTCAGATTAAGAGCTGCCACCATACATGTGTGGTATCTCAGTTCTTTGGGAGCTCAAACACAAGTTGACAGAGGAATCATGTGTCCCTGCTGGTCATGCAACTGAAGCCAGCCTGTCTGATCTGTTCAAGAGGGTGCATTTCATTAACCTTCCTACCTCTCAACAGTGTAGGCAAGCTAGGAAACAGTATCTCCAGAGAGTTTTGTAACTTTAAAAACACAGTTTAAGGGTGCCTGGGTGGCATAGTTGTTAAGCGTCTGCCTTCGGCTCAGGTCATGATCCCAGGGTCCTGGGATCCAGGCCCCACATCGGGCTCCCTGCTCAGTGGGAAGCCTGCTTCTCCCTCTCCCACTCCCCCTGCTTGTGTTCCCTCTCTGTCTCTCTGTGTGTCTCTCTCTGTCAAATAAATCCGTAAAATCTTAAAAAACAAAAACACTATAAATTATTAAGGAACATATCTAATCCTTATCTTAGCCAAGAATATGTAACTGATAATTATCATTTGTTTCAATTTGTATCAATTGATAATTGATCATTAACGGTATGTAATTCTTCCTCTTACTAATTAGCTTCCATTCCACATCTTGTGAAGGTTTTTAATCCAATCACAATACATTTGATTATGGATATCTGTAAATAGGATCCAAATATCAGTATTTATTTGGTGCCTCTTACTGAGTGGACAATTCAGTTAGAACCTCCAAATGGTTAGAAATCATTAAAAGTTGCAAATGTTTTTCAGTGTTTACATAAATTATGCAAGATTTATCACAGAAAGAATAAAACACAGTTACTACAAGACGGTGAGACTATAAACCACATGTGATATATTAAATTGCTCTACAAGCTGATAAGTATAAGATGTTTAAATATAATAATATATATTTAATATATATTATTAAATATAATAATGTCATTATTTAATCATTAACAGTACATTATTTTTGAGTTTTCTGTTTTAATTATCTTTGTAATATGTTTAACTTATAATTTTTAATCAAGAAATCTAATTTTAATATTTTTAGAAGTTAGCACACAGCCGTGCCCCCCTCCACCTCAGATTCCCAATGCTCAAAATATGGCAACGACGGTGAATTATCAGGATGGAGAAAAAGTATCTGTTGTCTGTCAAGACAATTATATAATTCAGGGTGCAGAAGAAATTGTGTGCCGAGATGGAATATGGCAGTCAATACCACGCTGTGTTGGTCAGTAGCCCATAACTTGCTTTATAACATTCTTCCAAATGACGTTAATGCTCCTCTGTGCTCTGTGTAAAGGAACCTTTCTCTAAATCTGTTTCACTTTACCTCGAAGCAGTAAATTACAAACTAAGTATACACATCAATCGGTATTCTAACACTTCTGCTGTGAAATGAACAGACAACAGCTTTGGGCTATTGTGCAAATACCATAGAAAATTTCTGTTTACCCCTATTTTACTCCTCATAATGAACAGGACAAGAATGAAGGGGCATAGCAAACAAGTAGATAATAGCATAGATTTTATGGAGATACATATGCTTGCAAGTTGCAAATGTTTTTCAGTGTTTTGGTATCTAATTTGTCCAAGTTATCCTTATTTTAAAACCCCAAATGGTATTTGATTGCATTTTTCAATTTATACATTGTATCTATACTTGACCCTTTGATCTCTGTTCTTCATACAGAAAAACTCGGGTGTCCTCAACCACCTCCTATAGAACATGGAACCATTAAATCATCTGAATTTTCAGAAGGAATAAAAGAAACATTGAAACCTAATCTTTACCCACATGGCAGCAAACTAAGTTACACTTGTGAGGATGGTTTCGGGATATCTGAAAAAGAGGAGATAACATGTGAGGTGGGAAAATGGAGTTCTCTACCCCTGTGTGTAGGTGAGGACAGTATGCAAACTAAAATTCTAGTTTCAATTTTCAGTAAGAGCCATTAATATAAGTGTCATCAAAGTCATGAGAAAGAGGTCTTTAAAAAGAAAGAAAGAAAAACAAACTCTCCTTTAGGTTTCTTAATATCTAAAGTCATTTATATAATCATGTACTTTACCAATTTCTGCATAATCAAATCTATCCATTTTTGTTAATTTTATTGATTTGCTATAGAATCAGTTTCAATGATGGCAATTGTCTAATTAAAACTAGGTGTGTAGTGCAATTAAACCTACCTATTCATATAGGTATGCCTATTCATATTCCTACTATTTATATAAGTTGTATGTAACTTTTGCTTTGCTTTGCCATCAGCATTGTTTTTCTTATCATTTCCTTCTTGATTTTTTTACAATATATGGTACTAATCTTAAGATGATTAACTCCCGATGCCTTCTTTTTGTTATTCACTATATTGGTTTAAGAAACACTGATAGTCTCTCTCATAAATATATTGACTTTTTTTTTATTTTTTGATTTTTTTAAGTTTTCTTAAATTCCAGTTAGTTGATGTACAGAGTAATATTAGTGTCAGGTGTGCAATATAATAATAAATCAATTCCATACAGCAACTAGTGCTCATTACAAGGTCCCTCCTTAATCCCCTTCACCTATTTCACCCATCCCCCTAGAACTC